>NC_053392.1:411603985-411903985 GCF_905171765.1 Bufo bufo
GCGGAGTCTCTTGGCTGCGGGTGTTCTGATTTTGCCCACTGCTCACTCTTTCTCTTTTGCTACGCTGTTGGCTCGGTCTCACCACTGCCTCTTCCTCCGAACTGTGAAAGTCAGTGGCACGACCTTCATTCCATGTGGGGTCTAGGACCTCATCGTCCCCTGCATCGTCTTCCACCCAGTCTTGATCCCTGACCTCCTGTTCAGTCTGCACACTGCAGAAAGACGCAGCAGTTGGCACCTGTGTTTCGTCATCATCAGAGACGTGCTGAGGTGGTATTCCCATGTCCTCATCATCAGGAAACATAAGTGGTTGTGCGTTAGTGCATTCTATCTCTTCCACCCCTGGGGAAGGGCTAGGTGGTTGCCCTTGGGAAACCCTGGCAGCAGAGTCTTCAAACAGAATAAGAGACTGCTGCATAACTTGAGGCTCAGACAGATTCCCTGATATGCATGGGGGTGATGTGACAGACTGATGGGCTTGGTTTTCATGCGCCATCTGTGCGCTTTCTGCAGAAGACTGGGTGGGAGATAATGTGAACGTGCTGGATGCACTGTCGGCCACCCAATTGACTAATGCCTGTACCTGCTGAGGCCTTACCATCCTTAGAACGGCATTGGGCCCCACCAAATATCCCTGTAAATTCTGGCGGCTACTGGAACCTGAGGTAGTTGGTACACTAGGACGTGTGGCTGTGGCAGAATGGCCACGTCCTCTCCCAGCACCAGAGGGTCCACTAACACCACCACGACCATGTCCACGTCCGCGTCCCTTACTAGTTGTTTTCCTCATTGTTACCGTTCACCACAATAAGAAAAATATTATTCGGGCCAATGTATTGAATTAAAATTCAGGCCTTTTATTACAGAATCCTAACACTGTCTGACTATCTATTTAGGTACCGTATTACACTAATACAGGCACACAAGTAATGACAGATTTGGTTGAATATAAATGTGAGGCCTATTTTTTACGCGCTGTGTGACAGATATACCTTTAATCACAAAATTAGACTTGTATCTGCACTGTAGCGTGTGTGTTAAGTTTTTCAGAATGACACTATCAGCACCTTCAATCTAAGATATCCTTTTTGGGATAGATTTAAAGTAGGCCTGATATAGCAGAAACTACTAATTTTGAGAATGGCAAATTTGGGAATAGTTTTTCAACCCAGAACAAAAACTGTGCTTTTACGGTCACTACAAATAATTTGACAAGCTAAAACAGTACAGATGTGGTTGAATATAAATGTGAGGCCTATTTTTTACGCGCTGTGTGACAGATATAACTTTAATCACAGAATTAGACTTGTATCTGCACTGTAGCGTGTGTGTTAAGTTTTTCAGAATGACACTATCAGCACCTTCAATCTAAGATATCCTTTTTGGGATAGATTTAAAGTAGGCCTGATATAGCAGAAACTACTAATTTTGAGAATGGCAAATTTGGGAATAGTTTTTCAACCCAGAACAAAAACTGTGCTTTTACGGTCACTACAAATAATTTGACAAGCTAAAACAGTACAGATGTGGTTGAATATAAATGTGAGGCCTATTTTTTACGCGCTGTGTGACAGATATAACTTTAATCACAGAATTAGACTTGTATCTGCACTGTAGCGTGTGTGTTAAGTTTTTCAGAATGACACTATCAGCACCTTCAATCTAAGATATCCTTTTTGGGATAGATTTAAAGTAGGCCTGATATAGCAGAAACTACTAATTTTGAGAATGGCAAATTTGGGAATAGTTTTTCAACCCAGAACAAAAACTGTGCTTTTACGGTCACTACAAATAATTTGACAAGCTAAAACAGTACAGATGTGGTTGAATATAAATGTGAGGCCTATTTTTTACGCGCTGTGTGACAGATATAACTTTAATCACAGAATTAGACTTGTATCTGCACTGTAGCGTGTGTGTTAAGTTTTTCAGAATGACACTATCAGCACCTTCAATCTAAGATATCCTTTTTGGGATAGATTTAAAGTAGGCCTGATATAGCAGAAAATACTTATTTTGAGAATGGCAAATTTGGGAATAGTTTTTTAACCCAGAACAAAAACTGTGCTTTTGCGGTCACTACAAATAATTTGACTAGCTAAAACAGTACAGATTTGGTTGAATATAAATGTGAGGCCTATTTTTTACACGCTGTGTGACAGATATACCTTTAATCACAGAATTAGACTTGTATCTGCACGGTAGCGTGTGTGTTAAGTTTTTCAGAATGACACTATCAGCACCTTCAATCTAAGATATTCTTTTTGGGATAGATTTAAAGTAGGCCTGATATAGCAGAAACTACTAATTTTGAGAATGGCAAATTTGGGAATAGTTTTTCAACCCAGAACAAAAACTGTGCTTTTACGATCACTACAAATAATTTGACCATCTAAAACAGTACAGATTTGGTTGAATATAAATGTGAGGCCTATTTTTTACGCGCTGTGTGACAGATATACCTTTAATCACAGAATTAGACTTGTATCTGCACGGTAGCGTGTGTGTTAAGTTTTTCAGAATGACACTATCAGCACCTTCAATCTAAGATATCCTTTTTGGGATAGATTTAAAGTAGGCCTGATATAGCAGAAACTACTAATTTTGAGAATGGCAAATTTGGGAATAGTTTTTCAACCCAGAACAAAAACTGTGCTTTTACAGTCACTACAAATAATTTGACCAGCTAAAACAGTACAGATTTGGTTGAATATAAATGTGAGGCCTATTTTTTACGCGCTGTGTGACAGATATACCTTTAATCACAGAATTAGACTTGTATCTGCACTGTAGCGTGTGTGTTAAGTTTTTCAGAATGACACTATCAGCACCTTCAATCTAAGATATCCTTTTTGGGATAGATTTAAAGTAGGCCTGATATAGCAGAAACTACTAATTTTGAGAATGGCAAATTTGGGAATAGTTTTTCAACCCAGAACAAAAACTGTGCTTTTACGGTCACTACAAATAATTTGACCAGCTAAAACAGTACAGATTTGGTTGAATATAAATGTGAGGCCTATTTTTTACGCGCTGTGTGACAGATATACCTTTAATCACAGAATTAGACTTGTATCTGCACGGTAGCGTGTGTGTTAAGTTTTTCAGAATGACACTATCAGCACCTTTAATCTAAGATATCCTTTTTGGGATAGATTTAAAGTAGGCCTGATATATCAGAAACTACTAATTTTGAGAATGGCAAATTTGGAAATAGTTTTTCAACCCAGAACAAAAACTGTGTTTTTACGGTCACTAAATATAACTTGACCAGCTAAAACTGTACTGATTTGGAGGAATAGAAATGTCAGGCCTACTTTTTTACGCGCTTTGTGACAGATATACCTTTAATCACAGAATTAGACTTGTATCTGCACGGTAGCGTGTGTGTTAAGTTTTTCAGAATGACACTATCAGCACCTTCAATCTAAGATATCCTTTTTGGGATAGATTTAAAGTAGGCCTGATATAGCAGAAACTACTAATTTTGAGAATGGCAAATTTGGGAATAGTTTTTCAACCCAGAACAAAAACTGTGCTTTTACGGTCACTACAAATAATTTGACAAGCTAAAACAGTACAGATGTGGTTGAATATAAATGTGAGGCCTATTTTTTACGCGCTGTGTGACAGATATAACTTTAATCACAGAATTAGACTTGTATCTGCACTGTAGCGTGTGTGTTAAGTTTTTCAGAATGACACTATCAGCACCTTCAATCTAAGATATCCTTTTTGGGATAGATTTAAAGTAGGCCTGATATAGCAGAAACTACTAATTTTGAAAATGGCAAATTTGGGAATAGTTTTTCAACCCAGAACAAAAACTGTGCTTTTACGGTCACTACAAATAATTTGACCAGCTAAAACAGTACAGATTTGGTTGAATATAAATGTGAGGCCAATTTTTTACGCGCTGTGTGACAGATATACCTTTAATCACAGAAATAGACTTGTATCTGCACGATAGCGTGTGTGTTAAGTTTTTCAGAATGACACTATCAGCACCTTCAATCTAAGATATCCTTTTTGGGATAGATTTAAAGTAGGCCTGATATAGCAGAAACTACTAATTTTGAGAATGGCAAATTTGGGAATAGTTTTTCAACCCAGAACAAAAACTATGCTTTTACGGTCACTACAAATAATTTGAACATCTAAAACAGTACAGATTTGGTTGAATATAAATGTGAGGCCTATTTTTTACGCGCTGTGTGACAGATATACCTTTAATCTCAAAATTAGACTTGTATCTGCACTGTAGCGTGTGTGTTAAGTTTTTCAGAATGACACTATCAGCACTTTCAATCTAAGATATCCTTTTTGGGATAGATTTAAAGTAGGCCTGATATAGCAGAAACTACTAATTTTGAGAATGGCAAATTTGGGAATAGTTTTTCAACCCAGAACAAAAACTGTGCTTTTACGGTCACTACAAATAATTTGACAAGCTAAAACAGTACAGATGTGGTTGAATATAAATGTGAGGCCTATTTTTTATGCGCTGTGTGACAGATATAACGTTAATCACAGAATTAGACTTGTATCTGCACTGTAGCGTGTGTGTTAAGTTTTTCAGAATGACACTATCAGCACCTTCAATGTAAGATATCCTTTTTGGGATAGATTTAAAGTAGGCCTGATATAGCAGAAACTACTAATTTTGAGAATGGCAAATTTGGGAATAGTTTTTCAACCCAGAACAAAAACTGTGCTTTTACGGTCACTACAAATATTTTGACCAGCTAAAACAGTACAGATTTGGTTGAATATAAATGTGAGGCCTATTTTTTACGCGCTGTGTGACAGATATACCTTTAATCACAGAATTAGACTTGTATCTGCACTGTAGCGTGTGTGTTAAGTTTTTCAGAATGACACTATCAGCACCTTCAATCTAAGATATCCTTTTTGGGATAGATTTAAAGTAGGCCTGATATAGCAGAAACTACTTATTTTGAGAATGGCAAATTTGGGAATAGTTTTTTAACCCAGAACAAAAACTGTGCTTTTGCGGTCACTACAAATAATTTGACTAGCTAACACAGTACAGATTTGGTTGAATATAAATGTGAGGCCTATTTTTTACGCGCTGTGTGACAGATATACCTTTAATCACAGAATTAGACTTGTATCTGCACGATAGCGTGTGTGTTAAGTTTTTCAGAATGACACTATCAGCACCTTCAATCTAAGATATCCTTTTTGGGATAGATTTAAAGTAGGCCTGATATAGCAGAAACTACTAATTTTAAGAATGGCAAATTTGGGAATAGTTTTTCAACCCAGAACAAAAACTGTGCTTTTACGGTCACTACAAATAATTTGACCATCTAAAACAGTACAGATTTGGTTAAATATAAATGTCAGGCCTATTTTTTACGCGCTGTGTGACAGATATACCTTTAATCACAGAATTAGACTTGTATCTGCACTGTAGCGAGTGTGTTAAGTTTTTCAGAATGACACTATCAGCACCTTCAATCTAGGATATCCTTTTTGGGATAGATTTAAAGTAGGCCTGATATAGCAGAAACTACTAATTTTGAGAATGGCAAATTTGGGTATAGTTTTTCAACCCAGAACAAAAACTGTGCTTTTACGGTCACTACAAATAATTTGACCAGCTAAAACAGTACAGATTTGGTTGAATATAAATGTGAGGCCTATTTTTTATGCGCTGTGTGACAGATATACCTTTAGTCACAGAATTAGACTTGTATCTGCACGGTAGCGTGTGTGTTAAGTTTTTCAGAATGACACTATCAGCACCTTCAATCTAAGATATCCTTTTTGGGATAGATTTAAAGTAGGCCTGATATAGCAGAAACTACTAATTTTGAGAATGGCAAATTTGGAAATAGTTTTTCAACCCAGAACAAAAACTGTGTTTTTACGGTCACTAAATATAACTTGACCAGCTAAAACTGTACTGATTTGGAGGAATAGAAATGTCAGGCCTATTTTTTACGCGCTGTGTGACAGATATACCTTTAATCACAGAATTAGACTTGTATCTGCACAGTAGCGTGTGTGTTAAGTTTTTCCGAATGACACTATCAGCACCTTCAATGTAAGATATCCTTTTTGGGATAGATTTAAAGTAGGCCTGATATAGCAGAAACTACTAATTTTGAGAATGGCAAATTTGGGAATAGTTTTTCAACCCAGAACAAAAACTGTGCTTTTACGGTCACTACAAATATTTTGACCAGCTAAAACAGTACAGATTTGGTTGAATATAAATGTGAGGCCTATTTTTTACGCGCTGTGTGACAGATATACCTTTAATCACAGAATTAGACTTGTATCTGCACTGTAGCGTGTGTGTTAAGTTTTTCAGAATGACACTATCAGCACCTTCAATCTAAGATATCCTTTTTGGGATAGATTTAAAGTAGGCCTGATATAGCAGAAACTACTTATTTTGAGAATGGCAAATTTGGGAATAGTTTTTTAACCCAGAACAAAAACTGTGCTTTTGCGGTCACTACAAATAATTTGACTAGCTAACACAGTACAGATTTGGTTGAATATAAATGTGAGGCCTATTTTTTACGCGCTGTGTGACAGATATACCTTTAATCACAGAATTAGACTTGTATCTGCACGATAGCGTGTGTGTTAAGTTTTTCAGAATGACACTATCAGCACCTTCAATCTAAGATATCCTTTTTGGGATAGATTTAAAGTAGGCCTGATATAGCAGAAACTACTAATTTTAAGAATGGCAAATTTGGGAATAGTTTTTCAACCCAGAACAAAAACTGTGCTTTTACGGTCACTACAAATAATTTGACCATCTAAAACAGTACAGATTTGGTTAAATATAAATGTCAGGCCTATTTTTTACGCGCTGTGTGACAGATATACCTTTAATCACAGAATTAGACTTGTATCTGCACTGTAGCGAGTGTGTTAAGTTTTTCAGAATGACACTATCAGCACCTTCAATCTAGGATATCCTTTTTGGGATAGATTTAAAGTAGGCCTGATATAGCAGAAACTACTAATTTTGAGAATGGCAAATTTGGGTATAGTTTTTCAACCCAGAACAAAAACTGTGCTTTTACGGTCACTACAAATAATTTGACCAGCTAAAACAGTACAGATTTGGTTGAATATAAATGTGAGGCCTATTTTTTATGCGCTGTGTGACAGATATACCTTTAATCACAGAATTAGACTTGTATCTGCACGGTAGCGTGTGTGTTAAGTTTTTCAGAATGACACTATCAGCACCTTCAATCTAAGATATCCTTTTTGGGATAGATTTAAAGTAGGCCTGATATAGCAGAAACTACTAATTTTGAGAATGGCAAATTTGGAAATAGTTTTTCAACCCAGAACAAAAACTGTGTTTTTACGGTCACTAAATATAACTTGACCAGCTAAAACTGTACTGATTTGGAGGAATAGAAATGTCAGGCCTATTTTTTACGCGCTGTGTGACAGATATACCTTTAATCACAGAATTAGACTTGTATCTGCACAGTAGCGTGTGTGTTAAGTTTTTCAGAATGACACTATCAGCACCTTCAATCTAAGATATCCTTTTTGGGATAGAGTTAAAGTAGGCCTGATATAGCAGAAACTACTAATTTTGAGAATGGCAAATTTGGGAATAGTTTTTCAACCCAGAACAAAAACTGTGCTTTTACGGTCACTACAAATAATTTGACCATCTAAAACAGTACAGATGTGGTTGAATATAAATGTGAGGCCTATTTTTTACGCGCTGTGTGACAGATATAACTTTAATCACAGAATTAGACTTGTATCTGCACTGTAGCGTGTGTGTTAAGTTTTTCAGAATGACACTATCAGCACCTTCAATCTAAGATATCCTTTTTGGGATAGATTTAAAGTAGGCCTGATATAGCAGAAACTACTAATTTTGAGAATGGCAAATTTGGGAATAGTTTTTCAACCCAGAACAAAAACTGTGCTTTTACGGTCACTACAAATAATTTGACCAGCTAAAACAGTAAAGATTTGGTTGAATATAAATGTGAGGCCTATTTTTTACGCGCTGTGTGACAGATATACCTTTAATCACAGAAATAGACTTGTATCTGCACGATAGCGTGTGTGTTAAGTTTTTCAGAATGACACTATCAGCACCTTCAATCTAAGATATCCTTTTTGGGATAGATTTAAAGTAGGCCTGATATAGCAGAAACTACTAATTTTGAGAATGGCAAATTTGGGAATAGTTTTTCAACCCAGAACAAAAACTGTGCTTTTACGGTCACTACAAATAATTTGACCATCTAAAACAGTACAGATTTGGTTGAATATAAATGTGAGGCCTATTTTTTACGCGCTGTGTGACAGATATACCTTTAATCACAAAATTAGACTTGTATCTGCACTGTAGCGTGTGTATTAAGTTTTTCAGAATGACACTATCAGCACCTTCAATCTAAGATATCCTTTTTGGGATAGATTTAAAGTAGGCCTGATATAGCAGAAACTACTAATTTTGAGAATGGCAAATTTGGGAATAGTTTTTCAACCCAGAACAAAAACTGTGCTTTTACGGTCACTACAAATAATTTGACAAGCTAAAACAGTACAGATGTGGTTGAATATAAATGTGAGGCCTATTTTTTACGCGCTGTGTGACAGATATAACGTTAATCACAGAATTAGACTTGTATCTGCACTGTAGCGTGTGTGTTAAGTTTTTCAGAATGACACTATCAGCACCTTCAATCTAAGATATCCTTTTTGGGATAGATTTAAAGTAGGCCTGATATAGCAGAAACTACTAATTTTGAGAATGGCAAATTTGGGTATAGTTTTTCAACCCAGAACAAAAACTGTGCTTTTACGGTCACTACAAATAATTTGACCAGCTAAAACAGTACAGATTTGGTTGAATATAAATGTGAGGCCTATTTTTTATGCGCTGTGTGACAGATATACCTTTAATCACAGAATTAGACTTGTATCTGCACGGTAGCGTGTGTGTTAAGTTTTTCAGAATGACACTATCAGCACCTTCAATCTAAGATATCCTTTTTGGGATAGATTTAAAGTAGGCCTGATATAGCAGAAACTACTAATTTTGAGAATGGCAAATTTGGAAATAGTTTTTCAACCCAGAACAAAAACGGTGTTTTTACGGTCACCAAATATAACTTGACCAGCTAAAACTGTACAGATTTGGAGGAATAGAAATGTCAGGCCTATTTTTTACGCGCTGTGTGACAGATATACCTTTAATCACAGAATTAGACTTGTATCTGCACGGTAGCGTGTGTGTTAAGTTTTTCAGAATGACACTATCAGCACCTTCAATCTAAGATATCCTTTTTGGGATAGATTTAAAGTAGGCCTGATATAGCAGAAACTACTAATTTTGAGAATGGCAAATTTGGGAATAGTTTTTCAACCCAGAACAAAAACTGTGCTTTTACGGTCACTACAAATAATTTGACAAGCTAAAACAGTACAGATGTGGTTGAATATAAATGTGAGGCCTATTTTTTACGCGCTGTGTGACAGATATAACTTTAATCACAGAATTAGACTTGTATCTGCACTGTAGCGTGTGTGTTAAGTTTTTCAGAATGACACTATCAGCACCTTCAATCTAAGATATCCTTTTTGGGATAGATTTAAAGTAGGCCTGATATAGCAGAAACTACTAATTTTGAGAATGGCAAATTTGGGAATAGTTTTTCAACCCAGAACAAAAACTGTGCTTTTACGGTCACTACAAATAATTTGACCAGCTAAAACAGTACAGATTTGGTTGAATATAAATGTGAGTCCTATTTTTTACGCGCTGTGCGACAGATATACCTTTAATCACAGAATTAGACTTGTATCTGCACTGTAGCGTGTGTGTTAAGTTTTTCAGAATGACACTATCAGCACCTTCAATCTAAGATATCCTTTTTGGGATGGATTTAAAGTAGGCCTGATATAGCAGAAACTACTAATTTTGAGAATGGCAAATTTGGGAATAGTTTTTTAACCCAGAACAAAAACTGTGCTTTTGCGGTCACTAGAAATAATTTGACTAGCTAAAACAGTACAGATTTGGTTGAATATAAATGTGAGGCCTATTTTTTACGCGCTGTGTGACAGATATACCTTTAATCACAGAATTAGACTTGTATCTGCACTGTAGCGTGTGTGTTAAGTTTTTCAGAATGACACTATCAGCACCTTCAATCTAAGATATCCTTTTTGGGATATATTTAAAGTAGGCCTGATATAGCAGAAACTACTAATTTTGAGAATGGAAAATTTGGGAATAGTTTTTCAACCCAGATCAAAAACTGTGCTTTTACGGTCACTAAATATAACTTGACCAGCTAAAACTGTACTGATTTGGAGGAATATAAATGTGAGGCCTATTTTTTACTAGCTGTGTGACAGATATACCTTTAATCACAGAATTAGACTTGTATCTGCACTGTAGCGAGTGTGTTAAGTTTTTCAGAATGACACTATCAGCACCTTCAATCTAAGATATCCTTTTTGGTATAGATTTAAAGTAGGCCTGATATAGCAGAAACTACTAATTTTGAGAATGGCAAATTTGGGAATAGTTTTTCAACCCAGAACAAAAACTGTGCTTTTACGGTCACTACAAATAATTTGACCAGCTAAAACAGTACAGATTTGGTTGAATATAAATGTGAGGCCTATTTTTTACGCGCTGTGTGACAGATATACCTTTAATCACAGAATTAGACTTGTATCTGCACTGTAGCGTGTGTGTAAAGTTTTTCAGAATGACACTATCAGCACCTTCAATCTAAGATATCCTTTTTGGGATATATTTAAAGTAGGCCTGATATAGCAGAAACTACTAATTTTGAGAATGGAAAATTTGGGAATAGTTTTTCAACCCAGATCAAAAACTGTGCTTTTACGGTCACTAAATATAACTTGACCAGCTAAAACTGTACTGATTTGGAGGAATAGAAATGTCAGGCCTATTTTTTACGCGCTGTGTGACAGATATACCTTTAATCACAGAATTAGACTTGTATCTGCACGGTAGCGTGTGTGTTAAGTTTTTCAGAATGACACTATCAGCACCTTCAATCTAAGATATCCTTTTTGGGATATATTTAAAGTAGGCCTGATATAGCAGAAACTACTAATTTTGAGAATGGAAAATTTGGGAATAGTTTTTCAACCCAGAACAAAAACTGTGCTTTTACGGTAACTACAAATAATTTGACCAGCTAAAACAGTACAGATTTGGTTGAATATAAATGTGAGGCCTATTTTTTACGCGCTGTGTGACAGATATACCTTTAATCACAGAATTAGACTTGTATCTGTACGGTAGCGTGTGTGTTAAGTTTTTCAGAATGACACTATCAGCACCTTCAATCTAAGATATCCTTTTTGGGATAGATTTAAAGTAGGCCTGATATAGCAGAAACTACTAATTTTGAGAATGGCAAATTTGGGAATAGTTTTTCAACCCAGAACAAAAACTGTGCTTTTACGGTCACTAAATATAACTTGACCAGCAAAAACTGTACTAATTTGGAGGAATAGAAATGTCAGGCCTATTTTTTAGGCGCTGGGTGACAGGCTCAACTTGCCCCTGATGTAGTATATGGCCAAAAAATAACCACACTATTGATGGTTAAATGCACTTGGGTGACACAGGCTCAGCCTGCACGTAAGTATATGGCCAAAAAAATAACCACACTATTGATGGTTAAATGCATTTGATGAAAGCTTGACCCTGATGTAGGATATAGCAAAAAATAACCACACTATTGATGGTTAAATGCACTTGGGTGACACAGGCTCAGCCTGCACCTGATGTAGTATATGGCCAAAAAATAACCACACTATTGATGGTTAAATGCACTTGGGTGACACAGGCTCAGCCTGCACCTAATGTAGGATATAGCAAAAAATAACCACACTATTGATGGTTAAATGCACTTGGTGGTAGCTTGTGCTGGCGCACCACAAGCCACAAAATGGCCGCAGATCACCCCAGAAAAAAGTGATATAAAAATGCTCTGGGCAGCCTAAAAAAAGTGAGCAATTCAATATCAGCACTTCAATGATCCACAGCTGGAGATCGATCACTGAATTAAGTCTTTTGGAGGAGTTAATCTGCCTAATCTCGCCCTAACGTCGCAGCAGCAACCTCTCCCTACGCTTGTATCAGCAGAGTGACGTGCAGCGCTACTTGACCCAAGCTTATATAGAGGCTGGGTCACATGCTGCACTGGCCAATCACAGCCATGCCAATAGTAGGCAAGGCTGTGATGGCCTCTTGGGGCAGCCTTTCAAAAAGCGCCAAGAAAGCGCGGAACACCGAACCCGAACCCGGACTTTTACGAAAATGTTCGGGTTCGGGTCCGTGTATACAGTTCGGGTTCGCTCATCCCTACTCCTGTCTCCTCCTCCTCCTACTCAGCTTCCTCCTCCTCTTCTTCCACCTGCTCATCCAGTCAGCCACACACCTTCACCACCAACTTCAGCACAGCCCGGGGTAAGGGTCAGCAGGCCATTCTGAAACTCACATGTTTGGGGGACAGGCCCCACACCGCACAGGAGTTGTGGCGGAGTATAGAAAAACAGACCGAAGAGTGGTTGCTGCCGGTGAGCCTCAAGCCCGGCCTGGTGGTGTGCGATAATGGGCGAAATCTCGTTGCAGCTCTGGGACTAGCCGATTTGACGCACATCCCTTGCCTGGCGCATGTGCTGAATTTGGTGGTGCAGAAGTTCATTCACAACTACCCTGACATGTCAGAGCTGCTGCATAAATTGCGGGCCGTCTGTTCGCGCTTCCGGCGTTCACATCCTGCCGCTGCTCGCCTGTCTGCGCTACAGCGTAACTTCGGCCTTCCCGCTCACCGCCTCATATGCGACGTGCCCACCAGGTGGAACTCCACCTTGCACATGCTGGACAGACTGTGCGAGCAGCAGCAGGCCATAGTGGAGTTTCAGCTGCAGCACGCACGGGTCAGTCGCACTGCGGAACAGCACCAGTTCACCACCAATGACTGGGCCTCCATGCGAGACCTGTGTGCCCTGTTGCGCTGTTTCGAGTACTCCACCAACATGGCCAGTGGCGATGACGCCGTTATCAGCGTTACAATACCACTTCTATGTCTCCTTGAGAAAACACTTAGGGCGATGATGGAAGAGGAGGTGGCCTAGGAGGTGGAGTAGGAAGAGAGGTCATTTTTAGCACTTTCAGGCCAGTCTCTTCGAAGTGACTCAGAGGGAGTTTTTTTGCAACAGCAGAGGCCAGGTACAAATGTGGCCAGACAGGGCCCACTACTGGAGGATGAGGAGGACGAGGATGAGGAGGAGGTGGCGGAGGATGAGGATGAAGCATGTTCACAGCGGGGTGGCACCCAACGCAGCTCGGGCCCATCACTGGTGCGTGGCTGGGGGGAAACGTAGGACGATTACGATACGCCTCCCACAGAGGACAGCTTGTCCTTACCTCTGGGCAGCCTAGCACACATGAGCGACTACATGCTGCAGTGCCTGCGCAACGACAGCAGAGCTGCCCACATTTTAACGTGTGCGGACTACTGGGTTGCCACCCTGCTGGATCCACGGTACAAAGACAATGTGCCCACCTTACTTCCTGCACTGGAGCGTGATAGGAAGATGCGCGAATACAAGCGCACGTTGGTAGAAGCGCTACTGAGAGCATTCCCAAATGTCACAGGGGAACAAGTGGAAGCCCAAGGCGAAGGCAGAGGAGGAGCAAGAGGTCGCCAACGCAGCTGTGTCACGGCCAGCTCCTCTGAGGGCAGGGTTAGCATGGCAGAGATGTGGAAAAGTTTTGTCACCACGCCACAGCTAACTGCACCACCACCTGATACGGAACGTGTTAGCAGGAGGCAACATTTCACTAACATGGTGGAACAGTACCTGTGCACACCCCTCCACGTACTGACTGATGGTTCGGCCCCATTCAACTTCTGGGTCTCCAAATTGTCCATGTGGCCAGAGCTAGCCTTTTATGCCTTGGAGGTGCTGGCCTGCCCGGCGGCCAGCGTTTTGTCTGAACGTGTATTCAGCACGGCAGAGGGCGTCATTACAGACAAACGCAGCCGCCTGTCTACAGCCAATGTGGACAAGCTGACGTTCATAAAAATGAACCAGGCATGGATCCCACAGGACCTGTCCATCCCTTGTGCAGATTAGACATTAACTACCTCCCCTTAACCATATATTATTGTACTCCAGGGCACTTCCTCATTCAATCCTATTTTTATTTTCATTTTACCATTATATTGCGGGGCAACCCAAAGTTGAATGAACCTCTCCTCTGTCTGGGTGCCGGGCCCTAAAAATATCTGACAGTGGCCTGTTCCAGTGGTGGGTGACATGAAGCCTGATTCTCTGCTATGACATGAAGACTGATTCTCTGCTGACATGAAGCCAGATTCTCTGCTATGGGACCTCTCTCCTCTGCCTGGGTGCCTGGGCCTAAATATGTGACAATGGACTGTTCCAGTGGTGGGTGACGTGAAGCATGATTCTCTGCTATGACATGAAGACTGATTCTCTGCTGACATGAAGCCAGATTCTCTGCTATGGGACCTCTCTCCTCTGTCTGGGTGCCGGGGCCTAAATATATGACAATGGACTGTTCCAGTGATGGGTGACGTGAAGCCTGATTCTCTGCTATGACATGAAGACTGATTCTCTGCTGACATGAAGCCTGAATCTCTGTTATGGGACCTCTCTCCTCTGTCTTGGTGCAGGGGCCTAAAAATATCTGACAGTAACCTGTTCCAGTGGTGGGTGACATGAAGCCTGATTCTCTGCTATGACATGAAGACTGATTCTCTGCTGAGTCGCTGACATGAAGCCTGAATCTCTGTTATGGGACCTCTCTCCTCTGTCTGGGTGCCGGGGTCTAAATTATATGACAATGGACTGTTCCAATGTTGGGTGACGTGAATTATGATTCTCTGCTATGACATGAAGACTGATTCTCTGCTGACAGGAAGCCAGATTCTATGTTATGGGACCTCTCTCCTCTGTCTGGGTGCCGGGGCCTAAATTATATGACAATGGACTGTTCCAATGTTGGGTGACGTGAAGCATGATTCTCTGCTATGACATGAAGACTGATTCTCTGCTGACATGAAGCCTGAATCTCTGCTATGGGACCTCTCTCCTCTGCCTGGGCCTAAATATCTGACAATGGACTGTTCCAGTGGTGGGTGACGTGAAGCCTGATTCTCTGCTATGACATGAAGACTGATTCTCTGCTGACATGAAGCCAGTACGGCGGGCTTCAGTGCTGTGGACCCAAGTGTGACACAATGTCGGTCCACCATCCGGACCTTACTCATAAAAATGTCTTTATGACTGAGGTCCGATTGACCGTCTGTTTAATATGAACCACTTCCAGTGAAAATGAGAGTTCTAACTTAGCCAGGGAACAGGATGTCCATATATGGCAGTTCCTGTAGCTATGATACTGTATTACCCCCTGCTGAGAGCATCTCACACTTGGGGCAAGCTTCAAAGGAGAGAATCGACACCTAGACTACACGTTCAGTGTAGCATCGAAGGAAACCCTCAGACATGAGTCTCCCAACTGCTTTAATAGGCACCCAGGGCAAATGAATGCTCATTCCCCACTCCCCTCCACTGTCCACTTCAAAGGAATCGCATGTGGTGTCCGCAGGGAGGGCCTGGGAGCCAATCTCTTAGTCACCCAGGAAAACATATTTGGCCATAACTCGGGCCGGAATTAGGGTACCGGCATGGGAGCCCTCTCAAAACGAAGTTTGTATGGAGGGGAGCAGACAGAACCCAGACATGACAGAGCTAGGGCCCACCTCTTATGAGAAACGGGGTACCGGTCTCCTGTAAGTGTCTCCTTCTAAGCCTCTACATCTTAATAAAATTAGAGGAGGAGAAGGATGGACTTCCTTGACATCCGGCACTGGCCGCCAAGCTACACCAAGTGGGACTTGGAATGTGCGGGGTGTTGAAGGAGGGTAGCAGCAGACTACTAAGAGAATCTCCTTAAAGGCTTTGTCTGTTTTTTTTTCTATTCATGACCTATCCAGATCGGTGGGGGGAGGGGGCGACTCCCGACAACCCCACCGATCAGCTGTTTGAAGAAAAGGCAGCGCTGCCTTCTTTCTTCTCATTGTTAACCTGCTTACCGACTGCAGTAAAGAGCAGTGTAATTGCAACTATGGCATCCCCATTCACATCTATGGGACATTACCCTACTACTCACTTGGACAAGAAGGAGCTGTCCCATTGAAGTGAATGCAGTTGCGAGGGAAAGCAGGCAAACAATGAGGAGAAGACAGTGCTTGTATGAGCGCTGCTTTCTCTTCGAACAGCTGATCGGCGGGGGGGGGGGGACGCTGGTGTCAGAACCACGCTGATCTGATATTGATGACCTATCTTGAGAAAAAAAAAAAGCTGAAAACCCCTTTAAGGAAATTATTTGCTTTTGTGAAACTGATAACCGATCCGGATAGGACATCAACATTAGATCTCATGCACACAATAGAATTTTTCACCCATGTCCATTCGTTTCTTTTAGGCCTGTATGTATAACCAAAGGAAAATAATAAGACCAGGCACTCAAATATGGAATCAAAATGAGATAACTATTTAATGGAGATTATACTCCCTAAAATGGCAGTGTATAAAATAGATAAAATCAATACATATACATAATAGCAGCATAAAATAAATCGCATATACACAACAGCATATAAATAAATCGCATTAATAGCAGCAATAGGTACAGCATATGAGACCGCAATCAATTAATAACCATCAACGGTGCAAATATGGAAAACCGCAATTCGTATGTTTGGTGGATATCACTCTTTCCAATAATCGCATTCAACTTCAATAGGGTGATCAGTCCCTTATGTCGCTCCTACTAAGAGTTAACAGAGCATAAGCAGATATCAGGAACTCAGGAAATCATAAAAACACAGTGTGATGATGTATCGAGGTGGTGTCCCACCTATTAATGCAACTGTATCAATTTTACCTAAGCCCAGCCAGTGTCTTCTTGCATAAAAATTAGCCACACTTACATCAGTTGTGGAGCAATGGCAATAAGGCATAGATGGATGAATGCCCCCTAAAGGTCGCGTTGACGCGTTTCAATGCATAATAAAAGCCTTTTCATCAGAACACTGACCTTTTTTGGCTGAATCGGCGGTGTCCCCTTTTATGTGTGTTCAACTCCTTTCTTTCAGGCGTTTTTCTGTACAGAGGACCGATTTCCGGGTCTAAAAGTCACACGGGTGGGTTTGGCCAATCAGGATAGAGCATCATCCAGGGTACTGCCTTCTAGTTCGTATACTTTTTCCTCCTCCATCCCCTGGTTACTATTTCTTTTCCCCTTTTCAGTTTTATTATCAGATTTTGTGTTTTTCCTACCTCCTCTCCTTGACCCCTGCTCTTTATGTTCTTTCTGTGCTTCAGCTCTTGTTTTCCCACCTGGTGATGCTGCGGATGTATCTTTGTGACTCTGCCTTGATGACATGCCGGCGTCCTGCTCTTTCTCCTCTGTGAGTGGCACTAGGAACCGGCGTATTGATTCCTGTATGTCTCCACGGGTCCTCTATATGTGTCACGTGCGTTGGCGGTCACGTGGTCCTCCACGTCGGGCTGCTACTGGGGCTGCGCTGGGACAATCTCCAGTGATCGCGCCGCGCTGCTCCCTCTCTCCAGCCGTAGAGTTGCTAGGCAACCGACGCCGTGTGGGACGCCGCTTGCGAGTGAGTCGGATAATCCGATCTGGACATCCAATATGACAGTGTTTGCCGAGGTCAAACGAGCCCCCCTTTACGGAGCCTCACGCCCCACTATTTGAGAAGCACTGCCTTACAGGGACTTGGAATGTTCACAGTGAACCAAACGCCAACTGGATATC
This sequence comes from Bufo bufo, assembly GCF_905171765.1. Taxonomy (NCBI): domain Eukaryota; kingdom Metazoa; phylum Chordata; class Amphibia; order Anura; family Bufonidae; genus Bufo; species Bufo bufo. Next base: position 411,621,885 of record NC_053392.1, read on the forward strand.
CGCTCACGTGGCTTATTTAAGCTTCTTATGATCAGAGCTTTTTAGGCGAAGGTTCCTCCAGTCATCGCCGGTCTTTAACACAGCCGTTCAACTTTAAAGTCCAGGGAAACTACTGTCCCAGCATGCCGGTGCAAGGTATAAACCATACGCGTTTTGGGGTTGTTTGAATAACCCCTTCCTCAGTGGTCATGTATAACCTGGGAGAAAAAAGCTCATAGCTGTCACTACCAGAGTTTTGAGACGTTCTCACAGCTCTGTTTCTCCACCCCTGTGATGATGTCACTACTAGAGTTTGGAGAAGTTCTCACTGCTCTGTTTCTCCGTCACCCTGTGATGGATTCTTTACTTTCTGTTTCCTTCCTCTCAGCTGTTCCTCCTGCGGTTGATTTCCCTGCCTTTAAATCACCCCTCCTCCTATTGTAGGGCGTGGATTATATTTCTCATTTCAGTTGTAACTCTTGCTTGAGTATCTTCACTTGTAGCTATCAGTTCACTGGACCTGTGTTCTGCTGCAGCAAGCACTCCGTATATTGCCAGCTCTCCTTGGATCCGTCTTCTCTGCGGCTGCAGCACCTTCAGCTAAGTGTGCAGACATTGTTGTGTACCTGGTTATTTTCTGACTGGATCTGAGGTGGCCACGGTTCCCTCCATATACTGAGCAGGGCACCGGTGGCCGTGCCCCTTCCACTATTGTAGGGGTTACAATGGTCATTAGTCTTAGGTACGTGGGCATGCCTCGTTCCGCCATTTGGATCCGGGCATGTGCTTTAGCAGCATAGGGAGAGCTTTGAGGGTCTGACAGGGGTCACCCTTTATCCTCCCTAGTTTGGGTCCGGTCAGTAGCTCTTTTTACTGTGTATACTCTTGTTGCTCACATACAGCCGTGACATTATAATCCACCAAAACCGTCCTTTTTTGACATGGATCCGCTTTCTAGCCTGGTTGACTGCATGCAGGGTCTTTCTTTGGAAGCAGCGGATCTCCGTCAATCTATGACTCAGCTTCAAGCATTGGGCTCTGCTCCGGCTCATGGAGTCTGTTGCGAGCCAAAGGTCTCACTTCCGGAAACGTTCTCCGGGGGCAGTGAGAATTTTGTTCGCTTCAGAGAGGCATGCAAACTCCATTTTTGCTTGTGTCCCCACTCCTCTGGTAAGGAGGAGCAGAGGGTGAGGATTGTCATCTCCCTGCTCAGGGGTAATGCTCAGACTTGGGCTTTTTCGCTGCCATCAGGGGATCCCTCCCTTCGATCCGTGGAAAGATTTTTCGTGGCCCTGGGGCAGATATATGATGACCCGGATCGTGTTGCTCTGGCCGAATCTAACTTACGTGTTTTATGCCAGAACAAACTGTCTGCGGAGCTTTATTGTTCTGAATTTCGGAGATGGGCAGCTGATTCAGGTTGGAATGATGCTGCACTCCGGAGTCAGTTCTGTTATGGTCTCTCAGAGAGATTGAAAGATGCGTTTGCTTTCCATGAGAGACCAACGTCCTTAGAGTCTGCCATGTCATTGGCGGTACGCCTTGACAGGCGTCTAAGAGAAAGAAACAAGACCTCTCTGTCCAGCCATTGTCAGTCTAGGGGCAATGGTGCGTGTGCAGGGGCCTCATCCTGTCTCGCTCCCCTCTGAGGAGGAGCCCATGCAGCTAGGTCGACTTGCCCCTGATAAAAGAGGATTTAGTCCTCAGAAGATGGTGTGTTTTGATTGTGGGGGCATAGGTCATTTGGCAAATGTTCGTCCGTCTAGGAGATTCTTGAACTGTACTAAGAGCGATAATAAGAGAAAAACCTCAAAAGGTAAATCATCAAATTCTGCTTCATCTGCTACTTTGGGCAAAGTTGATGTAGGAATTGATGCTTTTCCTCTGACCTGCAGTTCCCGTTTTCTCCTGTCTGCCAGGGTGGCGCTAGAGAGCAAGGTCATTTCTTGTGAGATTTTTGTCGATAGTGGAGCGGCCGTCAATCTTATTGACACTCAATTTGTAGCCATGCATGGTTTTCAGGTTTGCACATTAGAAAAGGATATACCTGTTTTTGCTATTGACTCTGCTCCACTCTCACAGAGATCTCTGAAGGGCATTGTTCACAATATCCGGCTAGCTGTAGGTGACACTCATGTGGAGGATATATCTTGTTTTGTCCTAAACGGATTGCCTTCTCCTCTAGTTTTGGGGTTCAAAAATTCGGGATGCAAAAATTCAACTTTCCCCAAAAAGATAAGTAGGGTCCAATCTACTCAAAATCAATTTGCTTTGGACATTAAAGGCTGCCTGACATGTGATTCCTCCAGTGTAATCTACCTTTTCCAGTGCCCCTGCCAGAAACAGTACATTGGCAGAACTAAAAGACCCCTGAGAGTGAGAATCACGGAACATTTAAACAATATTAGAAAAGGATATGAGAATCATTCTCTATCCAAACATTTTAAAATGTTCCATAATAGTGATCCGCGGGGATTCTCCTTCATGGCCCTGGAAAAGGTGGATTTGCACTGGAGAGGAGGCAATCATATTATGAGAATGTCACGGGCAGAATCCAGAAGAATTTTTGACTTTGGTAGCCTTCTTCCCGCAGGGCTAAACTCAGATCTGGAAATTTTTGGTTTTATTTGAAACATAGAAAACAAAAACATAGATTATAGAAAAATCAACTATGGCTATAACTATGAATTCTTTCAGAGCAGGATATACAAATAAATAGACATTTGTTATTAAATACTGATCTATATACAAAAATGGGAAATATAAAGTCTCTGATCAAATAATTAGATGTAAAAAATTTCTACTAAACAATAGGCAGTTAAGTCCATTCTACTTATATATATTTGCAAATATAAATAAAAAATAATAAAAATTCATTTTTAAAAAAAACCGCAGAAAAAAAACCGTAACATAAAAAACCGCAACATAAAAATTGCGTAAAAAAACCGCAACACACAAAAAACCGCAATAAAAAATCAGTGCAATAGTAAATAGTAAAAGGAAATTTCAGATTAGAAATTTATACTATTCAATCTGAATAAAATCAAACAAAATAAAATAAAATAGAATCAGATAATACTGATATAAGGAGGTGATGAATAGAAAAGTCTCACTAGATTGTTAGATAGCGAACACTCTATAAGAACCCAAAGATATTTCCCTAAGATATATTTTTTGTTTTTATAGTATATTACATTTTATTTTCTTAATACTTTTAAATATTTATATTGGCGTATATAACTGATGTGTATATATATATAAGAGAAGATACTATCATGAATGCATTATTGAAGAAAACTACCGATTATATGGAAAAGAAATGAATAAAGTAAACTAAAGGTTCCACCCTACTCCAGAATTTCTGGAACAGGTGAAATTAATCAGCAAATTAAGTTAAGACTACAAAAGACGAGAGATCAGAATTCACAGGTTACCCACTGAGGAAGAGATAAGACATCTCGAAACGCGTCTGGGCGTATCACCTGTGAAGCAACTATCCCAGCGGTGCATGGCCATGTACTAAAGAACGAACAGATTTACCCACTTTGAGCTCACGTAAGACCAAGGCAGACTGCAGGATTCACGAAAGTGAAATACCTGATACAGGTCTCCCGCGAGAATAGAGACGGGATTCTAACTAAGACCTGACCGGATACCAATCAAGCGGAGATAGGCTGAAGCGTGCAAACGCCACGAGAAGTAACCCTTCCGCGGGATCCATTCAGTGAGCCGACTGGAGTCACAGTGAGTAAAGAGACTATTCTAAGTGAAGCTGTACTAAACCACGGAACAACAGGTGGTATAAGTACGGGAGCTACTTACTTTCTGGACAATCGATTTCTTATACATAGGCGTACTCAGACCCTGAGACGTCCTTAACAAATAGACTATCCACAAGTGGTGTGAACTACAGACTTACTCTGAAAGCCATATATATTTTTTTATCTTTCATTTTTTATTCTATATCCCATATAGGTGGCATAAAGATATTAATTTATTGATTTAATGTATTACTATGTATAAGTTTGTATAACCGGGATAGCAACTACATATTTGTCTATATCTGGGACTCACGTTTACTATACTCTGCTCTGCTCCGCCACAGACGGCTGCGATCCAAATAGCCAACATCATCTGGGAAACACGGATGCACCCCTCTGTGTCGCAGTATACGGATATTTGTGTTCCAGTTATGGACATTTGATAGACACATATGATTGTATATGCTTTTTAGATGTTTTAAAATTTTAACCTAGTGCACATAGGATATATACTTGTTGTTTAATAAATATTTTAATATTAATAAGATTCAAGTTCCACGTGAATTCCTATTGTCTGAGTGCCGGTTCCATCCAACTTACATTTACGCTAATCAGAATCAGGGGGTGTTTCTTTGAACTAGTGCACCTGTCGTGATAGGTCAGAGTGAGCCATCTGCTTAATACTCTTTTGTAAAACATTTCTATACCCTCAATCAAGCAGTTAGAGCTCCTCTGATTTAATCATGGACTTTTGGAACCACGTGGAATTGAAACGACAGACAGCTGAAGCTTATAATTTTGAAGGAAATGCTAGTAATGAACACCACAGTAAACCTACACTAGCAGGAACATTTAGGGAATTAGAGTATCTGCTACAAAAACAGTTAAGACAATATTGGGAGGTACGATCACTTAAACAATTTGTAGAACAAGGGAAAATACCTAGAGGCTTGATGCTTATTAAAACGCCAGCACAAGACCTATGTTGTGATTCTTTTAATAAAGAATGGGAGAATTTATTATTCTCACAATCTATTGCACTGATACAAGTTATAATTAAAAGAAGAATGGAAATATTAGAGAACCTAAATCTAGAAATATCTAAATATAAACAGATACTTGAAAAATTCACCAAAGATAGGGAATTTGAAGAATGGGAAGAAAAACTATGCAAAGGTCTAGATAAGACAGAATTAGAAATAATGAATAAAAAAACAAAGAAATATAAGAACTATCCGAAATCTGTGTTTGATCCACCACAGATGCCAGTGTTTGTTTCTAATACAGAGAGAGGAATAAATCAACAGGAGAGGAGATTGGAGGTGGGAGAAAATAATGACTATAGTCAGGGAGGATATAATATACCAACACACAATAGATACGAAAATTTACAAGACAATTATTTTTTAGACAGAACCCCACCACACCACAAACCAAGGATAAGACACAGATCACCCTCACCAAGAGAAATTCAATATTCACAGACACCAGTAAGAAAACACACACGACAAACCCCACCAGTTCACCAGTACAACCTGAGACAGCGGAATTTATCCCCATTATATCACCAACAATCGTACAAACGACCATACAGGGGACAACATTATCAACATCAACACACAAAAGCACAGGCACAAAAACAAGAAGAGGACAGAGAAAGAAGGGGGAGAGACAGAAGGAGAAATTAATAACCCCGTTAGATTCAATAGTCAATATAAGCTCTACAGTACTCACAAATACACAGATGAAACTCCTAGACAAAGGACTGAAATTTGCACCCACATCCAAACTCAACAAGTTTGATACGTATATAGGATTGCAAAAGTTTATGAGGAAATTATGTTTAAAAAAATATTTCCAAAAGAATCCCATATCAGCAGACCCTCAAATTCATGATGACAATATAAATAGGGGAGCAGTACAATACACAAATTTAAGAAATAAATCGAGGAAATTTCCAAGAAATGAAATTGGCCATGATATGGCAACATTTCAAAGATCAGTGGAAAATGATTTAAGAAAGATTAATGATAAACAGCATCAAAGGAATAATCTAACAGGAGGTGAAATTCGGGCCATTAAAGAACTGCAGAAACAAGAAAACATTACAATACGCCCCGCAGACAAGGGAGGGGCCATAGTGGTCATGAATACTACACAGTATATTGATGAGTGTCTTAGACAACTGGGAGACACTACTACATATAAAAAATTGAAAGGAGACCCAGGACAAGAATTTACTAAAAGTCTCACCAGCTATTGTGATGGAGGGATTAGAGACAAGATATTGTCCGATCAAGAACGTAATTTCATTTTGGGCACGCAGGGGAGACTTCCGGTCTTCTACTGCCTGCCCAAAATCCATAAGTGCATGGAAAAACCACCTGGACGCCCCATAATATCCGGCATAGGATCGATGACCTCTAACCTTTCTCAGTACATAGATGTATTATTACAGCCTGTGGTGAGAAGGACTAGGTCATATATCCGGGACACCACGGATATTATTGGAACGTTGGAGGGGCTTGATGTTGAACCTGGTTGGATCATTGGCACTTTGGATGTTCAGTCTCTCTACACGAGTATAAGACATGACCAAGGTATGGAAGCAGTTAAATTACAACTAGAAATGGATGGCACCCTGTGTATCAAGCAAATAGAGTTTTTGATGGAGGGAATCCAATTTATACTCCATCATAACTATTTTTATTTTGAGGGCGATCATTTTTTACAGCTGTGTGGGACTGCCATGGGGACCAGGTTCGCCCCCAGTTATGCAAATTTATTCTTGGCACAGTGGGAGTATGAAACCATTACTCCCAGACTGGGGACGGACCTGGCCCTATGGCGTCGCTACATAGATGACGTCCTGTTTGTTTGGAAAAAAGATAGATATCAGCTAGAACAATTTCTAGAGGCCCTGAATAAAAATGATAGAAACCTGATTTTCTTGGCTAATATAAGAGAAGCATCTCTGGAATTTTTGGACATCCAGATCACAATGTGTGATAATAAATATAGATGCAATACCCACTATAAGCCAACAGCGAAAAACAGCTTTATACCATTCACGAGCTGTCACTTACCTCAGTGGCTGTTAAATATTCCTTCAGGTCAGTTTCGCCGTATAAAGCGAAACTGTACAGATGAAGTGGATTTTGAGATTGAGGCCCTTAAAATGAAACAGCAATTTGAATGTAAAGGATATCCCGAGAAAGTCCTGACAGACGCTCTGGAAAAAATAAGAAGAACAGAGAGAAAGTCCTTCTTTCAGCCAAATATTCACAAAGACACCAATAAGGAATGTGAACTTAGATTAATTTTACCGTACAGCTCACGATCTAAACAGATAAGACACATTATTAATCAACACTGGCACTTTTTATTGAGAGATAGGGTCATTGGACCCATGTTACACACTTCCCCTTTAATTACTTTCACAAAGGCACCAAATTTAGGTTTAAAAGTAGCACCTTCAATAATTAATCACAAAAAGAAAGAAACACCCACACTTCAAAAATGGCTGAATATGAATGGGTTTTACAGATGCGGGAGATGCTCGGGATGCAAAAATTCAACTTTCCCCAAAAAGATAAGTAGGGTCCAATCTACTCAAAATCAATTTGCTTTGGACATTAAAGGCTGCCTGACATGTGATTCCTCCAGTGTAATCTACCTTTTCCAGTGCCCCTGCCAGAAACAGTACATTGGCAGAACTAAAAGACCCCTGAGAGTGAGAATCACGGAACATTTAAACAATATTAGAAAAGGATATGAGAATCATTCTCTATCCAAACATTTTAAAATGTTCCATAATAGTGATCCGCGGGGATTCTCCTTCATGGCCCTGGAAAAGGTGGATTTGCACTGGAGAGGAGGCAATCATATTATGAGAATGTCACGGGCAGAATCCAGAAGAATTTTTGACTTTGGTAGCCTTCTTCCCGCAGGGCTAAACTCAGATCTGGAAATTTTTGGTTTTATTTGAAACATAGAAAACAAAAACATAGATTATAGAAAAATCAACTATGGCTATAACTATGAATTCTTTCAGAGCAGGATATACAAATAAATAGACATTTGTTATTAAATACTGATCTATATACAAAAATGGGAAATATAAAGTCTCTGATCAAATAATTAGATGTAAAAAATTTCTACTAAACAATAGGCAGTTAAGTCCATTCTACTTATATATATTTGCAAATATAAATAAAAAATAATAAAAATTCATTTTTAAAAAAAACCGCAGAAAAAAAACCGTAACATAAAAAACCGCAACATAAAAATTGCGTAAAAAAACCGCAACACACAAAAAACCGCAATAAAAAATCAGTGCAATAGTAAATAGTAAAAGGAAATTTCAGATTAGAAATTTATACTATTCAATCTGAATAAAATCAAACAAAATAAAATAAAATAGAATCAGATAATACTGATATAAGGAGGTGATGAATAGAAAAGTCTCACTAGATTGTTAGATAGCGAACACTCTATAAGAACCCAAAGATATTTCCCTAAGATATATTTTTTGTTTTTATAGTATATTACATTTTATTTTCTTAATACTTTTAAATATTTATATTGGCGTATATAACTGATGTGTATATATATATAAGAGAAGATACTATCATGAATGCATTATTGAAGAAAACTACCGATTATATGGAAAAGAAATGAATAAAGTAAACTAAAGGTTCCACCCTACTCCAGAATTTCTGGAACAGGTGAAATTAATCAGCAAATTAAGTTAAGACTACAAAAGACGAGAGATCAGAATTCACAGGTTACCCACTGAGGAAGAGATAAGACATCTCGAAACGCGTCTGGGCGTATCACCTGTGAAGCAACTATCCCAGCGGTGCATGGCCATGTACTAAAGAACGAACAGATTTACCCACTTTGAGCTCACGTAAGACCAAGGCAGACTGCAGGATTCACGAAAGTGAAATACCTGATACAGGTCTCCCGCGAGAATAGAGACGGGATTCTAACTAAGACCTGACCGGATACCAATCAAGCGGAGATAGGCTGAAGCGTGCAAACGCCACGAGAAGTAACCCTTCCGCGGGATCCATTCAGTGAGCCGACTGGAGTCACAGTGAGTAAAGAGACTATTCTAAGTGAAGCTGTACTAAACCACGGAACAACAGGTGGTATAAGTACGGGAGCTACTTACTTTCTGGACAATCGATTTCTTATACATAGGCGTACTCAGACCCTGAGACGTCCTTAACAAATAGACTATCCACAAGTGGTGTGAACTACAGACTTACTCTGAAAGCCATATATATTTTTTTATCTTTCATTTTTTATTCTATATCCCATATAGGTGGCATAAAGATATTAATTTATTGATTTAATGTATTACTATGTATAAGTTTGTATAACCGGGATAGCAACTACATATTTGTCTATATCTGGGACTCACGTTTACTATACTCTGCTCTGCTCCGCCACAGACGGCTGCGATCCAAATAGCCAACATCATCTGGGAAACACGGATGCACCCCTCTGTGTCGCAGTATACGGATATTTGTGTTCCAGTTATGGACATTTGATAGACACATATGATTGTATATGCTTTTTAGATGTTTTAAAATTTTAACCTAGTGCACATAGGATATATACTTGTTGTTTAATAAATATTTTAATATTAATAAGATTCAAGTTCCACGTGAATTCCTATTGTCTGAGTGCCGGTTCCATCCAACTTACATAACCCCACTATTGATTGGCAAGAAAGGCAATTAAATGAGTGGAGTGACTTTTGTAGAGAGAATTGTCTCACAGCGACTTTTGCAGAGGTGTCTACTAAAACTGTGCCATCATTTCTCCCTGATTTCTTGGATGTGTTTTCCGAGAGCGGTGTTCAGGAGGTACCTCCTCACCGGGAGTTTGACTGTCCCATTAACCTCATTCCCGGTGCCAAGCTGCCAAAAGCACGCCTCTACAATCTCTCACAACCGGAAAGAATCGCAATGCAAACTTATATCTCCGAGAGTCTCGATAAGGGGCATATTCCTCCCTCAAAGTCACCTGTGGCCGAGGGGTTTTTTTTTGTTAAAAAAAAAGATGGCTCTCTGAGACCTTGCCTAGATTTTAGGGAGCTGAACCGTATCACGATTCGCGATCCCTATCCCCTTCCTCTGATCCCGGACCTCTTCAACCAAATTGTTGGGGCCAAGGTGTTTTCCAAATTGGATTTGAGAGGCGCGTACAACCTGGTCAGGGTCAGAGAGGGAGATGAATGGAAAACGGTCTTTAATACCCCTAACGGGCATTTCGAGAATCTCGTTATGCCTTTCGGCCTGATGAATGCTCCGGCCGTCTTTCAGCATTTTGTTAATAGTATTTTCTACCATTTAATGGGGAAATTTGTATTGGTGTATCTTGATGATATTTTGATTTTTTCCCCTGATGTTCAGACCCATCAGGATCATCTTTTTCAGGTTCTGCAGATTCTGCGGGAAAATAAATTGTACGCCAAGCTGGAGAAATGTCTTTTTATGGTATCTGAGATTCAATTTCTGGGTTTTCTCCTCTCTGCTTCTGGTTTTCGCATGGATCCGGAGAAGGTCCGTGCTGTACTTGAGTGAGAGCTTCCTGAGAATCAGAAGGCATTGATGCGCTTTCTGGGTTTTGCGAACTATTACAGAAAGTTCATTTTGAATTATTCCTCTGTTGTAAAACCCCTTACTGACATGACAAAAAAGGGGGCGGATTTTTCCTCTTGGTCGGAGGAGGCGCTTGCAGCCTTTTCTAAGATTAAAGAGAGTTTTGCGTCTGCTCCCGTCTTGGTGCATCCCGATGTTTCCTTACCTTTTATTGTTGAGGTGGATGCTTCCGAGGTGGGTGTGGGTGCAGTTTTGTCCCAGGGCCCTTCTCCTGCCAAATGGCGACCCTGTGCCTTTTTCTCTAAAAAACTCTCCCCGGCATAGAGAAACTATGATGTGGGAGATAGGGAGTTGTTGGCCATCAAGTTGGCTTTCGAGGAATGGCGCCATTGGTTGGAGGGGGCCAGGCACCCTATCACCGTTTTTACCGACCATAAGAATCTGGCATACTTGGAGTCGGCCAGGCGTATGAATCCGAGACAGGCCAGATGGTCTCTGTTCTTCTCCAGATTCAATTTTGTCGTTACATTCCGACCTGGGATCAAAAATGTGAAGGCTGATGCTCTCTCTCGCTGTTTTCCGGGAGGAGGAAACTCCGAGGACCCGGGTCCCATTTTGGCGGAGGGGGTAGTTGTTTCTGCTCTATATTCTGATTTGGAGGCCGAGGTCCAGGCTGCCCAGACCGAGGCACCTGCCCGTTGTCCTTCTGGGAAGTTGTTCGTGCCTCCTGAGCTACGTCACAAACTCTTCAAGGAGCATCATGATACGGTTCTTGCTGGTCACCCCGGGAGTAGAGCCACGGTAGATCTCATTGCTCTGAGATTTTGGTGGCCGGCTCTTCGTAAGTCGGTGGAGGGTTTTGTGGCTGCTTGTGAGACGTGCGCTCGCGCTAAGGTCCCTCGTTCACGGCCTTCAGGTTCCCTTCTCCCGTTACCCATACCTTCCGGTCCTTGGACACACCTGTCCATGGACTTTATCACGGATCTTCCTCGTTCCTCGGGGAAGTCGGTGATCCTGGTGGTGGTGGACCGTTTTAGCAAGATGGCTCATTTCGTACCTTTCCCTGGTTTACCCAATGCTAAAACGTTGGCGCAAGCTTTTGTCGACCATATTGTTAAATTGCACGGCATTCCCTCTGATATTGTTTCCGATAGAGGCACACAGTTTGTGTCCAGGTTCTAGAAGGCTTTCTGTTCTCGCCTGGGAGTTCGGCTGTCCTTCTCTTCTGCTTTTCACCCGCAGTCGAATGGTCAGACTGAGCGCCTCAATCAGAATCTGGAGACATATTTGCGCTGTTTTGTGGCAGAGAACCAGGAGGATTGGTGTTCATTTCTCCCTCTTGCTGAGTTTGCTCTGAACAACCGTCGTCAGGAATCTTCTGATAAGTCACCATTCTTTGGTGCATATGGGTTCCATCCGCAGTTTGGGACATTCTCGGGAGGGGCTCTTTCTGGTTTACCTGAGGAGGAGAGATTTTCCTCGTCTTTGTCTACCATTTGGCAAAAGATTCAGAGTAATCTTAAAAAGATGAGTGAGAAGTATAAGCGTGTGGCTGATAAGAGACGTGTGCCTGGTCCGGACCTGAATGTGGGTGATCTGGTGTGGTTGTCTACAAGAAATATTAAACTGAAGGTTCCCTCCTGGAAATTGGGTCCCAAGTTTATTGGGCCTTATAAAATCTTGTCAGTCATCAATCCTGTTGCCTTCCGTCTTGATCTTCCACGGGTTTGGAAGATACATAATGTATTTCACAGATCTCTCTGAAAACCATATGTCCAGCCCACGGTACCCTCCTCTTTGCCTCCTCCTCCGATTTTGGTTGATGGCAATCTGGAGTTTGAGGTTTCCAGAATTGTAGACTCTCGCATTGTCCGCGGTTCTCTTCAGTACCTCGTTCATTGGAAGGGTTATGGTCCTGAGGAGAGGATGTGGGTTCCGGTGTCGGACATTAAAGCCACTCGCCTCATCAGGGCATTTCATAGGGCTCATCCTGAGAAGGTGGGTCCTGGGTGTCCGGAGTCCACCCATAGAGGGGGGGGGTACTGTCACTACCAGAGTTTTGAGACGTTCTCACAGCTCTGTTTCTCCACCCCTGTGATGATGTCACTACTAGAGTTTGGAGGAGTTCTCACTGCTCTGTTTCTCCGCCCCTGTGATGGAGTCTTTACTTTCTGTTTCCTTCCTCCCAGCTGTTCCTCCTGCGGTTGATTTCCCTGCCTTTAAATCACCCCTCCTCCTATTGTAGGGCGTGGATTATATTTCTCATTTCAGTTGTAGCTCTTGCTTGAGTATCTTCACTTGTAGCTATCAGTTCACTGGACCTGTGTTCTGCTGCAGCAAGCACTCCGGATATTGCCAGCTCTCCTTGGATCCGTCTTCGCTGTGGCTGCAGCACCTTCAGCTAATTGTGCAGACATTGTTGTGTACCTGGTTATTTTCTGACTGGATCTGAGGTGGCCACGGTTCCCTCCATATACTGAGCAGGGCACCGGTGGCCGTGCCCCTTCCACTATTGTAGGGGTTACAGTGGTCATTAGTCTTAGGTACGTGGGCATGCCTCGTTCCGCCATTTGGATCCGGGCATGTGCTTTAGCAGCATAGGGAGAGCTTTGAGGGTCTGACAGGGGTCACCCTTTATCCTCCCTAGTTTGGGTCCGGTCAGTAGCTCTTTTTACTGTGTATACTCTTGTTGCTCACATCCAGCCGTGACAATAGCCTGGGAGAAAAAAAGCTATGAGCTGAGCGCTGCGATTGGCCAGCGCTCCAGCCTGGAAGAAGGAAAATCTGAAGATACCGGAGCCTATACTGAGAGAACAGAGCAGCGCCCAGGGATAATAGTAAGTGCAGGGAGATCCCTGGGCGCCTGTAATGACCGGCGACACGCACAGGGAGGGAAAAGGGAAAGCCCTGCCCAAGGGAGAGGGAAAGGTGGTGACCCCTGACTCACCTTGCGGCTGGCACCTGACTGCCCTGACGTCCCTAGACGGGTTCCTCACCCGTGCGGCAATCACGTGCCTAAACCCTGGCTTTCCCTAAAATGAGCCCTAGATAGTGAACGGGCCGGTGGGATCGCTAGTCCGCACCACTGACACTAAGAGGGAAACACCAGGGAGAGGACAGACAATACAGACAAACACATACACCCAGGTGGGCGACCACAGCAGACCACAAAGGTCCAACAGGGATCCGGAGGGTAGCGTTCTGGACCAACAACCAGAGAACGCAGCAACACAGCTCCAGAGGGTCAGAATAGATGTCCAGGCAGGAAGCTCTATATCTGGCAACCAGAGAAGTGTGAGAGGGGAATATAAGGAGGTTGGGAGTGCTGTACAAGGAACAGCTGAGGAGAAGGAGCTACGGATCCCTGAGTGAGCCAAAAGGGTTTGCAAAGCAAACCCAGAAAGCTACCATGAGGAAACAGCCCTATCTTACATAGAGCGCGCAGCCAACCGCTGCGACTTCCTGACCCCAGGTATAACGGAGTCAGGCGTGGTTCTAGATACCCTCGTGACAGCGCCGCTCTCCATGTCTGTATGCTTAGTTTAGATTTTTTATTGTAGTGAAAGGTCCTCTTCAAGTTAAATAATCAAATGCCGAAGTTATTGACCCAAGTCTCCCAAGACTTCGGCAATAACGAAGTTTTAAGATCAGTACGCTCAACCCTAGTGAGGATCCTTGTTACTGATAATCTGAGCATGTAAGGGGTCTTTCACACGAGTGGATCCTGTGTGTGGAATCCTCTGCGTGAAAAGGTGTCAAGCCCCGTTCCGGATTACAGAGACACGGAGCATTAACATGATTGATAATGCTCTGTGCCTCTCTGTGACCTTTTTACTACAAAATCACATTGACAACTTTATCTCACTGTGATTTTGTAGTAAAAAGGTCACAGAGAGGCAAAGAGCATTATCAATCATGTTACATGACAGACAGTGTATATATATATACAGTACAGACCAAAAGTTTGGACACACCTTCTCATTCAAAGAGTTTTCTTTATTTTCATGACTATGAAGGCATCAAAACTATGAATTAACACATGTGGAATTATATACATAACAAACAAGTGTGAAACAACTGAAAATATTTCATATTCTAGGTTCTTCAAAGTAGCCACCTTTTGCTTTGATTACTGCTCTGCACACTCTTGGCATTCTCTTGATGAGCTTCAAGAGGTAGTCCCCTGAAATGGTCTTCCAACAGTCTTGAAGGAGTTCCCAGAGATGCTTAGCACTTGTTGGCCCTTTTGCCTTCACTCTTCGGTCCAGCTCACCCCAAAACATCTCGATTGGGTTCAGGTCCGGTGACTGGAGGCCAGGTCATCTGGCGCAGCACCCCATCACTCTCCTTCATGGTCAAATAACCCTTACTTTTAAATTTTTAGGCTGACTGACTGAACTTAATTTCTTAAAGTAATGATGGCCACTCATTTTTCTTTACTTAGCTGCTTTTTTCTTGCCATAATACAAATTCTAACAGTCTATTCAGTAGGACTATCAGCTGTGTATCCACCTGACTTCTCCTCAACGCAACTGAGGGTCCCAACCCCATTTATAAGGCAAGAAATCCCACTTATTAAACCTGACAGGGCACACCTGTGAAGTGAAAACCATTTCAGGGGACTACCTCTTGAAGCTCATCAAGAGAATGCCAAGAGTGTGCAAAGCAGTAATCAAAGCAAAAGGTGGCTACTTTGAAGAACCTAGAATATGACATATTTTCTGTTGTTTCACACTTGTTTGTTATGTATATAATTCCACATGTGTTAATTCATAGTTTTGATGCCTTCAGTGTGAATCTACAATTTTCATAGTCATGAAAATAAAGAAAACTCTTTGAATGAGAAGGTGTGTCCAAACTTTTTGTCTGTACTGTATATGTATATGTATATATATATATATATATATATATATATATAAATAATATAGGAAAAGGATGGCGTGGCAGCCTGGTCTGGTCTAGATCGTGACTAGCCAAAAGAATGGGGTTTACACAGGAGGAGGGAGTAGCGAAGCGCAGGGGGGGGCATACAAAAATTTGCTGTAGGGCCCAATGACTTCTAGCTACACCCCTGCCTCTAGCCCAGGTACCCAGATGGTGTAAATAGAACAAAGTCTTGCTCTTAAGTGGTGAAGGTGCTCTGCACGGATCCGGGCTGTGTTCACACCCAACGTAGATGCAGCAAAAAAGTCCAAATGGATCCAGCGAGCAAAATCAAAGTTTCTTTATTTCTTCACTTAAATTTTTTAAATAAAAAAGTAATCCTTTTCCATAAAATAAACGCATTTCAACCAATAGACAGGTCTTCTTCATGGATTCATAGTATAAAGTATTCAGGTACAGGCATGTAACAGAAAACTGGGAACCTCTCAATATCCGCATGCATGAGCGCCATCAGTTCGGCCAAAGGTGACAGACAAAGATCATTGCCACCAGCATGGAAAATTAGTATCACAGGACCCCTGGAATGCGCCCCAATATCCACCACCTCAGAAAGGATTTGAGACCATCTAAGCCCTCTGATTCCCCTCCAGGACACGTCCACCTCTCAAAACCCCAGAGTCCTTCTGCCGGGTCTGCATTCCGCCCACTGTGCCGCCCAAAATATATAGGAGTGTCCCAACAGCCACACAGCCGGGCGTGCTGCACCTGCAAGGAAAAACAGTTAGCAAATTCTGAAGAGGATAACTCACACGTAAAAAAAACCTTAGTCTCATCTAAGAATGCTGAACATTAACATAGAGGAATGACAAACTCATAACTCCCCACTGATCATCCTTTTTTTTTTTATTTTATTAAATCCACAAGTCAGGTCTAATATACCTAGCATAGCAAGCCGACTGTCACCTGCCTATGCGCATCACCTCAGCTTCTGGCAGGCCTGCCCTCGACGCTTCCGTAGCGGCGCCAATTCGAAAGAAGTGGGTACCGAACTCCTTCGGCTCTACCCCCACCCGTGCCACACAACAGTGAAATACAGCACTAAACTGAAATTTCGTAAGGGGAGACCCATCCTGGTGTGAAAAGAAACTGACTCCCCCCAAGCGAATGGCTACCTGGCTAGGTACTCGGAAATCAGGCGAACTGGACAAACCGACCCCGCCACCTGGTGTAGAGAAATCCAAGCCCCATTGCCCCACTGATCCGTTTTAGACCTGCGGACCAAAACCCGGATGGAGTTATTGGCAACCACCTTGTCCTGAAACAATAATCCTCCAGACCTAGAGCAATCCGAAGAGCAGCGAAAAAAGCCAAACTGAAACAGGCAGAAAACAGTACAGACTAAAAGTGGAGACACACACACATGAACAAGCATCCACTAATCTGCTTAACAGGCTGAACGAGACAGGTCTGCGAGAGTCCCTGGAGACATGCTCTTTCCTCCAACCCCTTAAGGCCTGATGCACAATGAAATGCTTCGTCACATGAGGCCAGCCGCACAACTGGAAGTGGAAAGCCACCCCGGACAGCCTAAGTTACGCAACAAGAGCAGACACACCCTGCGATCACAACTTAAGCAGCCACTCTACAGTTACCTCTAACCGGAGATCATCGTGAGAGGACACGTTCCTCATACCCACCCCGGACAGCCAATCGGCCCAGGCCTTACCGTGAGCTTGCCAGTTAGACGGGGATACAGATGAGCTGACGAGAGACATCAGTTGCTGGCCACCAACCGCCACAAGTGAGGCGGGCATTCCTCCCCGGACTGATCTGCTTCTGGATGCAATTCCCGAAAAACCTGCCAATGAAAACGTGAAAGAGCATCAGCAATTCTGCTGTCCACACCCAACACGTGTCGAGCCTTGAAATGAATGTTATGCTCCAGGCAACGCAAAACCAGATGATGCACTAGCGAAAGAACCAGCAAAGACGATGATGACAGGCTATTTATGCATTGAACGGCCCCCATATTGTCTGACCAGAAACAAATGTGGCGGTTAACGAGAATGGAGCCCCAAATCTCAACCGCCACTATAATAGGAAAAAGTTCAAGAAAAGTCAAATTCCTGCACAAACCCGTGGAGTGCCAGGATTCGGGCCAGGGTGACGCACACCATCTGTTGCCCAGAACAACGGCAAAACCACATGAACCAGATGCATCCGAGAATAAGGCTAGAACCGCATTTGGGACCTCCTTGTATGAGTTGAGAAAGGTCCTCCAAACAACCAAATCAGCCTTTAGGGACCTAGTGACCTGGATGCGGTGGTGCGGGGACTTGACACCATGGGTGGCCAAAGACATATGCCTGGAAAAAAAACGCCCCATGGGCATGACCCTACAGGTGAAACAGAGCAGACCCAACAGTGATTGTAATTGCCTAAGAGTAACCTTAAGAACCGCCAAGAAACCATCAACTAACTCAAGCAGCTTCGTTAATTTGTACACTGGGAGACAAAATACCATGACCACAGAATCTATCTCGATACCCAGAAACGAAAGTCGCGTAACCGGGCCCTCCGTTTTCTCAGCCGAAATAGGAACACCAAACTGGGCCATACGCAACAGGAATGTGTTCAGAAGGGAACGACATCCGTCACCTGTCCCCGGGGAAACAAACAAAAAATCATCCAGGTAATGTATCACTGAAGACGAACCAAACTCATACCGCACCACCCATTCCAAAAAACAACCAAACATCTCAAAATAGTGGCAAGAAATGGAGCATCCTATGGGAAGGCATGTGTCATAGTAAAATTGACCCTCAAATGAACAACCCAGAAGGTGAAAACAGTTGGGATGAACAGGGAGGAGCCTAAAGGCAGACTCAATGTCCGATTTCGCAAGGAGTGCGCCCCTACCCGCCTCTCTGACCAACACGACTGCCCTGTCAAAGGATACATAGGACACCAAAGCATCTGCGGGGAGGATGGCAGCATTGACTGACACACCCTTAGGGTGTGATAGGTGATGAATAAGGCAAAATTTCCCAGGCTCCTTCTTGGGGACCACCCCCAAAGGTGAAACTCTAAGATTGGAAAAAGGGATGGATGGAAATGGACCCTTAATTCTGCCCAATGACACCTCCTTATCCAACTTCTCCTTAAGGACCTCTGGGAGATCTCTGGCAGACCTGAGTTTCTCAGAAAACATGGGAAACCTACGCAAAACAAACTGAATAAAAACCCAAACGTAAAACCGGAGCGAAGCTGGGCAGCAGCCACCTTATTGGGGTACTTGTCGAGCCACGGTGATATCTCTACTACGCTCACCGGAGTCCTTGGAGGCACCCGCGGCTGGCAACTTGGTGAATTTAATGGGGGGGGCGAGGACATCGGTTTGCAGCATGGGAACCACCACAAGCCGAGCATTCATGCTTGTATTTACATAAGCCAACATACTTGCAATGCCCCTCGTTGAATAACCAACACACTCCACTGGTCCCTGGGATAATGCTCCGTAACCAGTGGCCACTCCTTGAAAGGGATGCTGGCGTTGAGACATCATGAGGCGAAGCCAAACATCGGTAGCTTTGACCCCCCAACCAATACCTGGGTGTAACGCCAAACGTCGGCGGAATTCTTCGTCATACCGCCACCAGGCACTACCGCCATGGGCCTTGTAGGCGCTGTATATTGTGTCCTAGTAGACGAAAAGCTCAGAAGAACGCTCGGGGTGTTTCTGACCCATGATGCATTCCAAAACCGAAAAAGCCTGCAACCAATTATTTATGGTCTTGACTACCTTGGGCCTACGCTCATAAGGCTTGTCAGATACCCGCCGCTCCTTGTCTGCTGGTATGGTCCACCGATACCAGGGACCAAATATCAACATACTGGTTAACCCAAATATTGTCCCTAACTGACTCCTCTACATGGCATCCCGGAGGACTGACGCCACAGAAAAAGGAATCCTTATGGACCCCAGCTAAAATGGGCTGAGTGAGGGGGGGGATCCCTATGATCGGCGCTCTCCTGCGCACCCATACCTACACTAACTAAATGACTCACCTGCCACGCGCCGAACGGATCAGCCGAAACCGGAAGTGACGTGGGCGGAAGGGGCGGAGCTACGGCGCCATCTTGGGACACCTGAGCAGGCCGGCAAGAACGCGGAGAGCCAGGGGAAGCAAGGAAAGCGCCGGATCCGAGGGAGCCTAAAGGGGCACATAGAAGGGGGGCTATGGCCCAGACAAACAGGGGGGCGGGTGCACCGCGCGGACTGCCGACCCCCGACTGAAACACCGGAGCTGCCCTCAGTCTGAGCCAGCTCCGACCGGGCGCCCATAACGCCAACAGTAGCAGGGGAGGAGGAGAAGTGAGGGGAGCTGAGGCTGTGCAAAAAAGCACGCAGCCATCCCTCACCTTCCTAATTGAATCGCGCCAGGAGGGAATCTCTCAAGGAGGCATCTCCCACGGACATCCAGGAGTGGACAGAGCCAATAGGTAACATACCAACTCGGCTTCCACAGACAAGAGGAAGTCCAGCAAGGAGGAGGGGGTATATATGCCCTCTAGATATGAGGGGTTACCAAGCCACCCCCCTTAGGCAGGGCCCAGGAGATGCTTCCATAATTAACCCCCACATGCCCATAAATACTGCATCAAAAACTCACTATGGGGGCCATCACTAATACAGAACCATGCTCAGGGTAGGGAAGGGGAACCACCAGTCCCTAAGCACCCTCCCTAACCTGTCGGGCGCTTACCAGAAAACGCACCTTCAGTTTTCTGGTTGTACTGCCTATGTAAGCTACATTGCATAGTGTGCACATGATCATATATAATGCCTTCTGTATTGCAATTTATGTAGCTTTTTATTTAGTATTTTGTTTCTTTTTGGGTGTGTGGGAATTTTTGGGTTGAGTGAACGTAAGAGCAGGTTTTGTAGGGATGATTCCCACAGGGATAAAATCAAAAATTGGATAGCCATGTGAAAGATTTGGAATAATTTGTTTTTAAATCGCTTGGTGCCTTCTGATAATATGTGGTGTTAGGGGCATAGCTATTGCTAAAGGCTCATGGGCCCTGGTGCAAGAGTTCAGCTTGGGCCCCCCTTCACTCAGCGCTGGTGCACCTAACTTTTCTGCTGCCCGAGAAACCAAATTCTCACCCTAAGCCCTTCCCTCCAGTCCTACTGTTAAAGGGGTTGTCCTCTTTTTACTACTGATGACCTATCCTCAGGATAGGTCATCAATATCAGTTCGGCAGGGTCCCCGGCACCCCCACCGATCAGCTGTTTGAAGAGAGGGCAGCGCTCATATGAGAGCTGGTTTCTCTGCTCTGTTCACCTGCTCGCCGTAACATTTCCAGTGATGAGCAGGTAAACAGAGCAGATAAGGCAGCGCTCATACGAAAAAAAAAGCAGACAACCCTTTTAAAGACAAACTTGGAAAACATTACATACAGCGATACAGAACATACAGGGTAATACAGCCCCACATATTCATCTTTCATCCAGTGACTTCTCTTCTCTGATGTAGATATTATCTTTTCTCTTCTTCTCCTCTCAGACCAGACCGCCATAGTGACTTCTTTCAGCCACGCCTCGTCTTTGCAGAGTTTACCAAACAGACATCTTGCTTATCTACTTTTCCATCATCCTTCTCACCTTCTCAACACCCCATCCTGCCACCTCCAATACTGTGTCCGCTGTGCCCCCAATGTTATCCTGCAGAAAAAGTCCCCCTGAAAAAAATGGTACCACACAGAGCGTCAGTACAAAAACACCCCTTTATATTGTGCGTCAGTACAAAAAATACCCCTTTCAGATCAGACCCCCATATAGAATCCTAAATGAGAACCCCTATCTCAGACCAAACCCCCTTTAGACCTCTGTCAGACACCAGTTTTAGACCTCAGATCAGACCCCCCCCATTAGACCTCCATGTAAGACCCCCACCCAATATCAGACCTCAGATAAGACCCCAATCAGACGTCTATACCCCCATTAGACCTCTCCAGACCCCCCATTAGACCTCTCCAGACCCCCAATCAAATGTCTATACCCCCATTAGACCTCTCCAGACCCCCAGCCTCTCCAGACACCCAGTCAGACCTCCAGACCCCCAGTCAGACTTGCAGACCCCCTGTGAGACCACTCCAGACCCCCAGTCAGACCACTTCAGACCCCCAGACTCCCCATTAAACCTCTCCAGAAACCCAATAAGACCTCCATATCAGACCTCAGATCAGACTGTAAAATAATAAAATAACTTACCTCTCCTGTCTCCTGCCGCCACTCTCCCTGTCCTGGCTCTCTTCTCAGGGCCCGCGCTGCACAGTCACATGACCTCCTGCAGCGTCAGGTCAGAGCGCGCTCTGTACGTTCTGATGCTGCAGGCAGCCAGGACACAGCAGCACAGGACCTGAGAAGAGTAAGCAGGAGGAGGGGTAAGTACAGTGCTCCCAGCACTTCACCCCCGCCTCCTCCCCATGGCTTAGGGGCCGGTTGCATCTTCATAAAGTATTGGTATATATTTGTGTATTAAAGAGCGTACTTGATAAAAAAAAAAGGGGATTGTATTGTAAAGTGAGTGTCGGCATGAACTTGCTTTTATTTTTATTCTTGTTTTCATTATATTCTTTTGTTAAAAGCTCATGTTGTGTTAACTTGTTAACATGGGTGGTGGCTTGTTTTAGCATCCAATTAGGATAACCCCTGGCTGACAGTCTGTTGTATATAACTTTCTGTTCACATTGGTAGGTTTTTTCGGTGCTGATTAATTCACCAGTGGAAATAGCTTTCAAAGTATGTTTTGGATGGTATGTGCCTGCATGAAGAATAATTGTATTACCTGAAATGTTTTTTTTTATATGTCGCTGTGATGATCTCCTGATTTGGTATACCCTGTAATTTTAGGTCTTAAAATGTAATGTTATATTCATTTACAGTACGGGTAAATGCAAGATTGTATTATTATTATTTAGGAAGGATATAAAGGGGGTACGGCAGACACATCTCCCTGCCAAATAAATAGCAGGTCATCGATGTATCTGCATACCACCTAATATTATCTAAGAAAGGATTATTTTCATTATAAATATATAATATATAATATAATATACATTGTCTCCCAGTAAGCCATGGCCAAATTGGCCAGGGAAGTATTTCGCACCCATAGGGACACCAGTTTTATGTAGAAAAAACTTTGTCAAACTGAAAAAAAATATGTTTTATTAGAAAAACTGTAATTTCTAAAACAAAGTGTATAAGATCCAATGAGTATTCACTATAAGCTCTCAAATGAAATTCCAGAGCTTCTATTATAAACCCATGTGGAAATGACTAGAGTTGAGCGGACACCTGGATGTTCGGGTTCGACTGAACTTCACAAAAAAGTTTGCGTTCGGGACCCGAACTTGACCCCAAACCTGAACCCCATTGAAGTCAATGGGGACCCGAACTTTTGAGCACTAAAATGGCTGTAAAAATGTAATGGAGAGGGCTGCAAATGGCATCAAAATGTGGTTAAGAGCATGGAAAGTGCTATGCAAACAAAATTGGATAGGGAAATGACTTTAAATAACATAAAACATGTAAAAATAAAAAATAATAATCTTGATCTAGGAGAACGAGGTCCATATGGAGTAGGAGGTTGAGGAGGCGGTGGATGTGGCAGTGTAGGTGGAAGCGGCGGCGGATGAGGAGGAGGTAGCCTACACTGCTTTTTGGTTTTAAATTTTATTTTATTTTTTTATTTAGGGTACACCCCAAAACATTGGGAAATATAACCTGTGATAACCTACTTCAGTCGTGCTAAACACACGTTTAGACAATACACTGGCTGCAGGGCAGGCCAGCACCTCCAAGGCGTAAAGGGCAAGCTCAGGCCATGTGCCCAAGAAGTTGCAGGGGGCAGAACCATCAGTCAGTTCGTGTAGGCGTGTGCAAACATACTGCCCCACCATGTCGCACGTCCCCGTGATGTTCACGATCCAATTGGATATCTGCTCTATCAACTTTCGATGTTCTTTTCTGCGCCTACCATGTTGATCACGGTTAGCGGCGAATCAGGGTTCCACGCCGGAGAGGGAGCGAGAGAAAGAGAGACCACATCCAAGGGAGTTTAATTGTTTCAAATTAAATATGATAGAGTGGAAATGTGGGACAAAATATTAAAACGCAAATGTGGAACAACTTGTTAAAGTTTAAGCATTGAATGAAAGGAGGTGGCGCGCATCAATTAAAGAAGAATTTCAGAAATTTTATTCCCTGTCACCTATGCAGAGAAGGGGTTTCTATCCAGCAAAATTTGTAAAATGTCACCTGACAATGTAACGATTTTTTTAAATGTATGTTCCTGTCACCTATGCAGATGTGCCTCCGTGACGTCCACCATCTATTTGGATATCTTCTCTATCAACTTTCGATGTTCTTTTCTGAGCCTACCAGTTAACCTACGGTTATCGGCGAATGAGGGTTCGACGCCGGAGAGGGAGCGTGAGAAAGAGAGACCACATCCAAGGGAGATAAATAAATGACATTTTATTTTGATCGAGCGGAAATATGGGAAAAGTTATTAAAGCAGAAGGTTCGAATGAAAGGGTCAATTAAAGATGAATTTTAGAAATTTAAGTCCCTGTCACCTATGCAGAGTAGGGGTTTTTCATCGCCAGAAATGGGTTAATGTCACCCACCAATGGAACAGATTATTTGTAAAAATTTCTGTCCCTGTCACCTATGCAGAGCAGGGGTTTATTCACGTCAAAAATTGTAAAATGTCAACCCAAGAATGTAACAGAAAAATTTGTGAAATTTATTAAGCTGTCAACTAGGTAGAGGGGTATATTGCAGCCCAAAAAATCTGTTAATTTCACCCGAAAATGTAACAGACAAATTAGTGATTATTTTTTACCTGTCTACTAGGTATAACAGTTATATATTACACCCAAAAATTGGTGAATTTCACCCGAAAATGTAACAGAAATATTAGTGATTTTTTTTTTACCTGTCTACTATGTATAGCAGTGGTATATCACATCCAAAAATTGGTGAATTTCACCCGAAAATGTAAGACAAATTAGTGAAAATAAAATACGTACAAATAAAAAAAAAAAAAATGATTTATGAGGTGGAGGTCCATATGGAGTAGGAGTTTGAGCAGGCGATGGACGTAGCGATGTAGGTGGAAGCAGCGGTGGAGGAGGACGAGGTAGCCAAAACTGGTTTTTGGTTTAATTCTTATTCTTTTTTAATTAGAGTACTGTCACGGCGGACGGGGAACTCAGACACACAGATAAACCAACAACCAGGCTCTAGGCGAGAAGCAGGGGAAGGGTCACCTCCTAGCTAAACCCTGACCTCTTTCCCTGCACTGCTTAGCCCACATTCAGAACTTGAAGATAGGAATGATGTGTCCTCGTGCCTGGGCTAAAACACCCTAGATTCCCTGAGATGGTGAAAAGGGGAAAAGGAGCAGCCTGCTCGCACAGAACCTGGATGGGAAAGATGACACAAACACAACCTAGACAGCAATCAACAAAAAGTGAAACCACACTTATCTTTTCTGAGCTGGAACAGACAACCTTCCTTCCTTGCTTCCAAGGCCAGACTGATTTCTATAACCCGCTCAGAACACTGGACTAGAGTGATATTTAAACCAGTGACCCCACCCAGTGCACCTGATGGGAGGCGGGTTCAGCACAACTCCAAAACAAAACTAAACTAAACACGTGCTGCTATTCTGGCCGACCTCCGCACATAGTCAGAGCAGGGCATGACAGGTACACTCCAAAAGAGTGTGAAATATCCAAAATGCAAGAATGAGCAATTGGCTGTAGAATAACAATGGCTGGTTAAGGCCGGTATACATGTCTATTCTGCACAAGGTACGGACAAGTCCTGTGGGATCCATGCCTGGTTCATTTTAATGAATGTGAGCTTGTCCACATTGGCTGTGGACAGGCGGCTGCGCTTGTCTGTGATAACTCCCCCTGCTGTGCTAAACACACGTTCAGATAATACACTGGCTGCAGGGCAGGCCACCACCTCCAAGGCGTAAAGGGCAAGCTCGGGCCATGTACCCAATTTGGAGACCCAGAAATTGAAGGGGGCAGACCCGTCATTCAGTACGTGTAGGCGTGTGCACACATACTGCTCCACCATGTTGGTGAAATGTTGCCTCCTGCTAAGACGTTCCATATCAGATGGTGGTGCTGGTTGTTGTGGCATGCTGACAAAGCTTTTCCACATTTCGGCCATGCTAACCCTGCCTTCTGAGGTGCTGGCGATGACCCAGCTATGTTGGCGACCTCTTCCTCCTTCTCTGCCTTCGCCTTGTGCTTCCACTGTGCCCCCGCTGTCAGGGGGGCCAGAAGCGCGTCTACCAGCGTGCGCTTGTACTTGTGCATCTTACGATCACGCTCCAGTGAAGGAATTAAGAACGGTACGTTGTCCTTGTAACGGGGATCCAGCAGCGTGGCCACCTAGTAATCAGCACTAGTGATGAGCGGCAGGGGTCATATTCGAATTCGCGATATTTCGCGAATATTTTGTAGAATATTCGTCGAAAATTCGCAAATTCGAAAATTCAGGAATTTTTTTTTTACTCAAAAAATCGGAAAGGTAATGATTGTGTAATATGCGAATTTTCGGAATTTGAATTTTCGGATTCGAATTTTTTATTGCGAATTTTTCAACTTACAACTATATATTCTCTATATTGCTATAACTTCGTTTTTTCGAATATTCGTAATATTCTAAAACAAGAATATATAGCAATATAGCGAATATTCAAAAAAAACGAATATAGAGCAAAATTCGCAAACACTACTACTCCTAAAGTCAAGTATATTGCAGCCTTCTTATTGGCCCACAAGCTAGAAGCAGTGAGGGATCACGTGTACTGATAAAAAAAATATATATATATCCCAAAAAAAAAAAATCTGAAAAAATTTGAATATTCGAAATTTCGAATATATATAACTATATTCGAAATTTTCGCGAATTTTCGAAGTACCTATATTCGCGATAAAAATTCGAAATTCGAATATTCGTGATCAACACTAATCAGCACAAGTTAGAATGTGGGCAACTGGCGGAGACACTGCAGCATGTAAACGCTCATGTGTGCCAGGCTGCCCAGAGGCAATGAAAAGCTGTCCTCTGTGTGGGAGGTGTATTGTCTGTGTCCTCTGTATCCCCCCCAGCCACGCACCAGTGATGGCCATGAGCTGGTCTGGGTGCCACCCTGCTGTGAACAAGGTTCCTCCTCCTCCATCTCCTCCTCCTAATCCTCCACCTTGTCATCCTCCAGAACTGTGCCCTGGCTGGACAATTGTGTACCTGGCGTTTGTGGGTGCAGGAACCCACCCTTGAAGCCACTTGTGAATGACTGGCCGGAAACCCTACGAAATGATCCCTCCTCCTCCTGTGCCATATCCTCTTCCATCATCACCAGCAGCGTTTTTTCAAGGAGGCATAGAAGTGGGATAGTAACGCTGAGAACGGCGTTATCGGCACTGGCCATGTTGGTGGAGTACGCAAAACAGTGCAACAAGGAACACAGGTCTCGCATTGGAGGCCCAGTCATTGGTGGTGAAGTGGTGCTGTTCCGCAGAGCGACTCACCCGTGCGTGCTGCAGCTGAAACTCCACTATCGCCTGCTGCTGCTCGCACAGTCTGGCCAGCATGTGCAAGGTGGAGTTCCACCTTGTGGGCACGTCGCATATGAGGCAGTGAGCGGGAAGGCCGAAGTTACGCTGCAGCACTGACAGGCGAGCAGCAGCAGGATGAGAACGCCGAAAGCGCGCACAAATGGCCCGCACTTTATGCAGCAGCTCTGACATTTTGGGTAATTTTTAAGGAATCTCTGCACTACCAAATTCAAATTCAGCACATGCGCCCAGGCAAGGGATTTGCATCAAACCAGCTAGTCCCAGAGCTGCTACGAGATTTCGCCCATTATCGAACACCCCCCAGGCCGGGCTTGAGGCTGACTGGCACCAACCACTCATCGGTCTGTTGTTCAAGGCCCGTCCACAGCTCCTGCACGGTGAGGGGTTTATCCGCCAAACAGATACGCTTTAAAACTGCCTGCTGTCGTTTACCCCTGGCTGTGCTGAAGTTGGTGGTGAAGGTGTTACGCTGACCGGATGAGGAGTCAGTAGAGAATGAGGAAGCAGAGGAGGAGGAGGAAGCAACAGGAGGCAAACTGAAGCACCCTGCAATCCTCGGTGGTGGAAGGACATGCTGCAAACTGCTATCCACCTCAGGCCCAGCCATCACTGCATTTACCTAGTGTGCTGTTATGGAGATATAACGTCCCTGACCGCGCTTACTGGTCCACATATCCGTAGTGAGGAGCACCTTGCCACAGATGGCGTTGCGCAGTGCACACTTGATTTTTCCCCCACTTGGTTGTGCAGGGAAGGGATGACTCGCCTGGGAAAGTAGTGGCGGCTGGGCACGACGTACTGTGGGACAGCCACCACCATAAGGCTTTAAAAACTCTCTGTCTCCACCAGACGGAATGACAGCATTTCAAAGGCCAGTAATTTTGAAATGCTGGCATTAAGGGCCAGGGATCGCGGGTGGCTAGGGAGGTACTTCCTCTTCCGCTCCAGTGTTTGGGAGATTCAGAGCTGAACACTTCCGTGGGAGATTGTGGAGATGCTTGGTGACCCAGGTGGTGATGTTGCTGGCAGATCCTCTGTTTGCGGGGTGGCAGGTGGCACTGTCACTCCAGAGGTGGATGAAGAGGCCGAGACTGCAGCAGAAGAGGAAGCAGGAGGAGCCAGAGACCTTTCTTGGTTTTTGAGGTGTCTACTCAACTGCAGCTCGTGCTTTGCACTTAGATACCTGGTCGTGCAGGTTGTGCTCAGGTTGAGAACGCTTATGCCTCGCTTTAGGCTTTGATTGCACAGCGTGCAAACCACTCGTGTCTTGTCGTCAGCACATTGTCTGAAGAACTGCCACGCCAGGGAACTCCTTGGAGCTGGCTTTGGTGTGCTCGGTCCCTTGCTGCGGTGGGCAGTAGCAGTAGTACTGTCTAGGGGACTGCCGCTCCGCTTTTGCACCCTGCTCCGTCTTCTGCTGTGCTGGTGGCTCTGTGCGACTACAGCCTCTTCCGCTGAACTACATAGGTCACTCGCATGACCTTGATTCCATGTGGGGTCGAGGACCTCATCGTCCTCCACATCATCTTCCACCCAGTCTTCACCCCTGCCCTCCTTGTCAGTCTGCAAACTTTTGAAAGCCGCAGCAGTTGGCACCTGTGTTTTGTCATCATCGTGCTGTGATGGTCCTCCCATGTACTCATCTTGAAACATAAGTGGTTGGGCATCGGTGCACTCAATCTCTTCCACTTCTGGGGCAGGGATAGGTGGATGGCCCTGGGAAACCCTGCTAACAGAGTCATCAAAAAGCTGCTGCATGACTTGGGGCTCAGACTGCTTGGCTGATTTGCAAGGGGGTGAGGTGAAAGACTGATGGACATCGGCTGCAGGTTCCAACTCTGATCTTTCAGCAGGAGACTGGGTGGGAGACAATGTGAAGGAACTGGAGGCACTGTCACCAACCCAATCTACTATCGCCTGTACTTGTTCTGGCCTCACCATTAGTAGAGCTGAATTAGGCCCGACCAAATACCGCTGCAGTATCTGTCGCCTACTCGCACCTGAGGAAGGAGTTTCACTTGTGCGTGTAGCTGGCACAGATAGACCACGTCCTCTCCCTGCAATAGGAGCTCCACCAGCAGCACCAAGACCTGGGCCACGTCCCTTATTTGACGCTCTCCTCATATTTCTCAAATGTAGGATCTTGCCCTAAATGGGTGTTTAATTAATAGCAGAATAGAACAGCAGTTTGTAAAGGGTGTATCTCACACTTACAGATGCAGACTAGGCCGCAATTAAAGAATTTTTCCCAAATTGGTTGTTTTATTAATAGCAGAATAGAGCCACAGTATGTAAAGGGTGTATCTCACACGTACAGATGTAGACTAGGCCACAATTAAAGATTTTTGCCCAAAATTTGTGTTTTTCTAATAGCAGAATAGAACCACAGTATCTAAAGTGTGTATCTCACACGTACAGATCCAGACTAGGCCGCAATTTAAGTTTTTGGACCAAAATGGTTGTTTTTCAAATAACCGAATAGAACCACAGTATATAAAGTGTGTATCTCACACGTACAGATGTAGACTAGGCCACAATTAAATATTTTTGCCCAAAATTAGTGTTTTCATAATAGCAGAATAGAACCACATTATCTAAAGTGTGTATCTCACATGTACAGATCCAGACTAGGCCGTAATTAAAGATTTTTGCCCAAAATTAGTGTTTTTCTAATAGCAGAATATAAAGACAATATGTAAAGGTTGTATCTCACACGTACAGATCCAGACTAGGCCGCAATTTAAGTTTTTTGCCCAAAATGGCTGTTTTTCAAATAACAGATTAGAACCACAGTATCTAAAGTGTGTATCTCACACGTACAGATGTAGACTAGGCCGCAATTAAAGATTTGTGCCCAAAATGGGTGTTTTATTAATAGCAGAATAGAACCACAGTATCTAAAGGGTGTATCTCACAATGATAAATGCAGCAAAGGCTGCAAAATTACGTTTTTTTCCCAAAATGGGTGTTTTTCTAAAAATAGAATATGACAGCAGTATATAACACTTGAATTTCACAGGTGCAGATGCAGCAAGGGCTGAAAAATTTGGTATTTTGCCCAAAAAGGGTGTTTTATTAATAGCAGAATAGAACCACAGTATTTAAAGTGTGTATCTCACAAGTACAGATCCAGACTAGGCCATAATTAAAGATTTTTGCCCAAAATTTGTGTTTTTCTAATAGCAGAATAGAACCACAGTACCTAAAGTGTGTATCTCACAAGTACAGATCCAGACTAGGCTGCAATTTAATTTTTATGCCCAAAATGGGTGTTTTATTAATAGCAGAATAGAACCACAGTATCTAAAGGGTGTATCTCACAAGTACAGATTCAGACTAGGCCATAATTAAAGATTTTTGCACAAAATTTGTGTTTTTCTAATAGCAGAATAGAACGACAGTATGTAAAGGGTGTATCTCACACGTACAGATCCAGCCTAGGCCGCAATTTAAGTTTTTTGCCAAAAATGGCTGTTTTTAACCCTTTCATGACCAAGGGTCATTGATGCCCCAGTGTCCAGGTCAAAATTTACAAATCTGACATGCGTCACTTTATGTGGTAATAGCTTTGGAACACTTTTACTTATCCACGCCATTCTGAGATTGTTTTCTCGTGACACATTGTACTTCATGATAGTCATATATTTGAGTCAATATATTTCACCTTTATTTATGAAAAAATCCCAAATTTACCAAAAATTTAGAAAAATTCACAATTTTCCAAATTTCAATTTCTCTGCTTCTAAAACAGAAAGTCATACCTAATAAAATATTTATTACTTAACATTCCCCACATGTCTACTTTATGTTTGCATCATTTTGGAAATGTCATTTTATTTTTTTAGGACTTTAGAAGGCTTAGAAGTTTAGAAGCCATTCTTACAATTTTTAAGAAAATTTCCAAAACCCACTTTTTAAGGACCAGTTCAGGTCTGAAGTCCCTTTGTGGGGCTTACATAGTGGAAACCCCCATAAATGACCCCATTGTAGAAACTACACCCCTCAAGTTACTCAAAACTGATTTTAAAAACTTTGTTAACCCTTTAGGCGTTCCACAAGAATTAAAGGAATATGGAGATGAAATTTCTAAATTAAACTTTTTTGGCAGATTTTCCATTTTATAATTTTTTTTTCTTTAACATATTGAGAGTTAACAGCCAAACAAAACTCAATATTTATTACCCTGATTCCGCGGTTTACAGAAACACCCCACATGTGGTCGTAAACTGCTGTACGGGCACACGGCAGGGCGCAGAAGGAAAGGAATGCCATACGGTTTTTGGAAGGTAGATTGTGCTGGATTGGTTTTCTGAACGCCATATGTTTTTTATTTTTGTGCCGATCGTCTTGTGCAGGGGCTCGTTTTTTGCAGAAAGTGTTGAGGTTTTTATTGGTACCATATTTGGGTACATAGGATTTTTTGATCATTCATTATTACACTTTATGGGGCAAGGTGACCCAAAAATTGGCTGTTTTGGAACAATTTTCATTTATTTATTTTTACAGCGTTCATCTGAGGAGTTAGGTCATGTGATAGTTTTATAGAGAAGATCGTTACGGACGTGGCAATACCTAATATGTATACTTTTTCTTATTTATTTAAGTTTTACACAATAATAGCATTTTTGAAACCCAAAAAATGATGTTTTAGTGTCTTTATAGTCTGAGAGCCATAGCTTTTTTATTTTTTGGGCGATTGTCTTAAATAGGGTATCATTTTTTGCGGGACGAGGTGACGGTTTGATTGGTACTATTTTGGGGGTCATAAGCCTTTTTGATCGCTTGCTGTTGCACTTTTTGTGATGTAAGGTGACAAAAATAGCTTTATAGGAAAAGGCAATTTTCTTTTTTCTAATTTTACATTTTTATTTATTTATTTTTACTTTTATTATTTTCACTTTTTTTTATCAGTTCCCTCTTGGATCTTGAAGATCCAGTGGGGCTGATAGTTGTACTATATTTTGCAATGCTCTTGCATTCCAAAGTATAGTACTTCCAGATTGCCTGTAAGTGGCAGCACTGGACGCCTTTGCCATGGCAACCGGACGCTTTTGCAAAGCGTCCGGTTGCCATGGCAACCATCGGGTGCTGCAATCACAGCGCTGCAGCCCCGATGGTGGAGAGAGGGAGCTCCCTCCCTCTGTTAACCCCATGGATGCCGCAACCGCGGCATCTATAGGGGTTACAGGAGAGTGTCAGCATAGAGCTGACACTCTCTGCTGATGGCGGCGGCTCAGTAATGGAGCCGCCGCCATCGCACACAGCAGGGGGATCGGGGGGGGCAGTGCTGGAAAGGGGGGGGGTTCGGGAGGCTGCCCACAATATCGAGGAAGGCTGGGGCAGGAGGGGCGGCTAGAAAATTAATGCAGGGGGGGGACCGCATGCCATCAGCGCAGGAGAGGGGCACAGATCGTCGGGGCACAGATCGTCGGGGCACAGATCGTCGGGGCACAGATCGTCGGGGCACAGAGGGGCACTAAGGGCTTGGAGGGGCACAGATCGGGGGGGGCATGAGGAACACTATTGGCTTTCAGGCTCTGATCTGCAGAGCGCAGATCAGAGCCTGAAACCGGCATTTTAACACTGCCGCGATCCGATTGGTTAGTCTGCACAGACTAACCAATCGGATCGATTGCCGGCAAGGGGCCACTCTGATTGGCCCCTTGCTGGCATTACTGGCCTGTATGCTGTCCGTGACAGCACCAGGGCAGGGGCAGAAGCTTTAATCCAAGCGCTTTGCAGTGCTTGGATTAAAGAGCTGGCTTGACGTCTATACACGTGGTAGCTGCACGGGGCATGTGCAGCTATCACGTATATATACAGATTGCAGTCGTGAAAGGGTTAAATAACAGAATAGAACCACAGTATCTAAAGTGTGTATCTCACACGTACATATGTAGACTAGGCCACAATTAAAGATTTTTGCCCAAAATTAGTGTTTTTCTAATAGCATAATAGAACCACATTATCTAAAGGGTGTATCTCACAATGACATATGCAGCAAAGGCTACAAAATTAAGTTCTTTGCCCAAAATGTTTTTTTTTTTAATTAACAGAATATCACAGCAGTATATAACGCTT
Source organism: Bufo bufo (assembly GCF_905171765.1). Taxonomy (NCBI): domain Eukaryota; kingdom Metazoa; phylum Chordata; class Amphibia; order Anura; family Bufonidae; genus Bufo; species Bufo bufo. The sequence goes on from NC_053392.1 coordinate 411,654,883, forward strand.
AAATTTCACTGGGGCAGATGCAGCAAGGACTGTAAAATGGTGTATTTTGCACAAAAAGGGTGTTTTTTAAAATCCAGAAAATTATATCTGTATTTCTAGCTTAAATTGCACACTGACTAATGCGGCAGAGGCCCAAAATAAAGGTTATTGCCAAAGATTGGTATTTTTTCAAAGCCAGAAAATTATTTAAGTATTTCAAACTTGTTTTTAACAATCACAGATGCTGCAAGGGCTGCAATATTAAGTATTTTGCCAAAAAAGGGTGTTTTTTTTACTAACAGAATATGAAAGCTGTATATAACGCTTGAATTTCACATATGCAGATGCAGCAAGGGCTGTAAAATTGTGTATTTTGCCAAAAAAGGGTGTTTTTAAAAACCCTGAAAATTATAGCTGTATTTCTAGCCTAAATTGCACACTGACTAATCCTGCAAAGGCACCAGATGTTGGATATTGCCAAAAAAAGGGTGTTTTTTTAAACCAGATTATTATTGCAGTATTTCAATCTTGGATTTGAATGTCACAAAAGCACAGATGCAGTGCTGGTGCACTGAGCTTGCATAAAATGGCCACCGCCGCCCACCTAACTAACAGACAGATAAAAGTTATTTTTCTTATTCACTGGGCTCAGGGCAGGGTAAAAAGAATATGCACTGCACCCACACAACTAAATCTATGTAGATCGCTGAGTTCAATTGGAGTTCTGATAACAGATTCTGTCCTATTCTCTCCCTCACAGCAGCATCCTCTCCCTACACTAAGCACAGCAGAGTGATGTGCAGCGCTACGTGACTCCAGCTTATATAGAGGCTGGGTCACATGCTGCACTGGCCAATCACAGCCATGCCATTAGTAGGCATGGCTGTGATGGCTTCTAAGGTCACACAGTTAAACGCTTGTGTAACGGTCGCGTACACACACACACACACACAGGGGGAAGGGAAGTGACCACTGCGCTCCACCCTTACCCCTGGCCCTGCCTACTTGCCTCGCGAGTCCTAATGACAGGGTACAACTGGACGGCAATCCCTAACTTGGAATAAGTGCAGGGATGACAGACAGACAAACAACAGGACGTGAACGGACCAAGTCAATACCAGGAAAGCTACAAAGTACAAAGGGAGCAAGCAGAGAATTGTCAGGAGAAGCCGGGGTCATAAATACCAGGAGAGCAGCAAAGTACACAAGGAGCAGGCAGAGGATCGTCAGGAATTCAGCAGGAGGTAAGTACGCCAGGAAAGACCAAATCACAGGTGGAACCTAAACTAACAGGCAACCTGTGGCCAGCAGGCTGCCTGTATTTATAGTGGGGAGTGAGGGTTATGTGACGTGGCCAGCGTCACATGACCGACAGACCAACCAGTCGAGCACCGAGTGATCAGCTCGGCGCTCAAGGCAGACTTAGGAGCAAGGAGCCACCCAGCTAGTAACGCCGCCCTGGGAATGAGGTCAAACACAGATCCTCATTCCCAAAGCTAAACAACAGGTCTGCGGGTAATGGGGGACCAAGTGCACCTTCTGAACCCCGTTACAGCTTGTTGATTGGCTTCTCTGCAGCCTTTCAAAAAGCACCAAAAAATCACTAAACACCGAACCCGAACTTTTACTGAAATGTTCGGGTTCGGGTCCGGGGTCCAAAAATCCTAAAGTTCGGTACGAACCCGAATTTTACAGTTCGGGTTCGCTCAACCGTACCTATTAGGTATAATTAGGTGAGTTCCTGCAGGTGAGCTGACCCTGTAAAAGATTCTAGGTGCGGGCCTGCAGGTGAGCTGACCCTGTGAAAAGATATTAGGTGCAGGCCTGATGGTGAGCTGACCCTGTAAAACATTGTAGGTGAGGGCCTGCTGGTGAGCTGACCCTCAAAAAAATTATATGCACGGGCCTTCAGGTGAGCTGACCCTGTAAAAGATTGTCGGTGAAGGCCTGCTGGTGAGCTGACCCTGTAAAAAATTATATGCGAGGGCCTGCTGGTAAGCTGACCGTGTAATACATTATATGCGAGGGCCTGCTGGTGAGCTGACCCTCTAAAAAATCATCTGCGAGGGCCTGCTGGTAAGCTGACCCTGTAAAACATTGTAGGTGAGGGCCTGCGAAGGAGGATGAGAAAAGGAAGATTCAACAATATACCCTTGTTTGTGGTGGAAGGGGTGCATGGGAATACAGTGTATTCAGTACATTATAAACAACACATTTAACCACTTGCCATCTGGGCCGTTTGCCCCCTTCCTGACCAGGCCTAATTTTGCAAAACTGACATATCTCACTTTATGTGGTAATAACTTTGGAACGCCTTTACTTATCCAAGTCATTCAGAGATTGTTTTCTCGTGACACATTGTACTTCATGACAGTCATAAATTTGAGTCAAAATATTTCACCTTTATTTATGAAAAAATCCCAAATTTACCAAAAATTTTGAAAAATTCACAATTTTCTAAATTTCAATTTCTCTGCTTTTAAAACAGAAAGTGATACCTCATAAAATATTTATTACTTAACATTCCCCATATGTCTACTTTATGTTGGCATCATTTTGGAAATGTAATTTTATTTTTTTAGGACGTTAGAAGGCTTAGAAGTTTAGAAGCAATTCTTCAAATTTTTAAGAAAATTGCCAAAACCCACTTTTTAAGAACCAGTTCAGGTCTGAAGTCACTTTGTGGGGCCTACATAGTGGATACCCCCATAAATGACCCCATTGTAGAAACTACACCCCTCAAGGAATTCAAAACCGATTTTACAAACTTTGTTAACCCTTTAGGCGTTCCACAAGAATCAAAGGAAAATGGAGAACAAATTTTTAAATTTCACTTTTTTGGCAGATTTTCCATTTTAATCAATTTTTTTCTTTAACACATTGATGGTTAACAGCAAAACAAAACTCAATATTTATTACCCAGATTCTGCGGTTTACAGAAACACCCCACATGTGGTCATAAACTGCTGTATGGGCACACGGCAGGGCACAGAAGAAAAGGAACTCCACATGGTTTTTAGATGCCATGTCCCATTTGAAGCCCCCTGATGCACCCTTACAGTAGAAACTCAAAAGAAGTGACCCCATTTTGGAAACTAGGGGATAAGGTGCCAGTTTAATTGCTACTATTTTTGGGTACATATGATTTTTTTGATCATTCATTACAACACTTTATGGGGCAAGGTGACCAAAAAATTGGTTGTTTTAGCACAGTTTCTATTTATTTATTTTTACAACGTTCACCTGAGGGGTTCAGTCAAGTGACATTTTTATAGAGCAGATTGTTAAAGATGTGGCGATACCTAATATGTATACTTTTTCTTATTTATTAAAGTTTTACACAATAATAGCATTTTTGAAACAAAAAAATTATGTTTTAATGTGTCCATGTTCTAAGAGCTATAGTTTTTTTATTTTTTGAGAGATTTTCTTATGTAGAGGTTTATTTTTTGCGGGATGAGGTGATGGTTTTATTGGTACCATTTTGTGGGACATACGCGTTTTTGATCACTTGGTGTTGCACCTTTTGTGATGTAAGGTGACAAAAATTGCTTGTTTTGACACAGTTTTTTTTGTTTGTTTTTTATGGTGTTCACCTGAGGGGTTAGCTCATGTGATATTTTTATAGAGCTGGTTTTTACGGACGCGGCAATACCTAATATGTATACTTTTTTTATTTGTTTCACTTTAATACAATAATAGCATTTTTGAAACCAAAAAAATTATGTTTTAGTGTCTCCATGTTCTAAGAGCTATAGTTTTTTTATTTTTTGAGAGATTTTCTTATGTAGGGGCTCATTTTTTGCGGGATGAGGTGACGGTTTTATTGGTACCATTTTGTGGGACATACACATTTTTGATCACTTGGTGTTGCACCTTTTCTGATTTAAGGTGACAAAAATTGCTTGTTTTGACACTGTATTTTTATAGAGCTGGTTTTTACGGACGCGGCAATACCTAATATGTCTATTTTATTTTGTGAAACCTTTTTTCTATTTTATTTTTTCAACCCTTTATTTATTTTTATTTTTTTATACTTTTCGTCACCTATAAGGTCTTACAAGACTTCTGGGGGATATTTACTTCACTTTTTCTTTTCACTGTTGATTTCTCCTGTAACTGGGGCTGACATAGTAGCCCCAGTTACAGGAGAAATACACCCCCCAGAGAGGCTGTACAGCATAATTCTGCACTGTACAGCCTCAGAGCAGGGCTGATCGAGGTCTGTGAAAGACCTCACACAGCCCCTGCACTCTCCGGTCACAGCGGTCACATGACCGCCGGGCCGTAACAGGAAGCGCACATCGCTTCCTGCTCTGCATACACAGCGCTCGGTGAGCGCTGTGTATGCAGCGATCCAGAAGGCAGGGACTGTCCATGCCTTCTCTCTGGGTTGCCCTGCTGTCACTGACAGCGGGCAACCCGATCAGCAGCTGCACGATTAGCGTGCAGCTGCACTTTCTGAACGGACGTTCAGAAATAGAGAACCACCTCCCGGACGTTTATAGTCTATGGGCGGACGGGAGGTGGTTAAAGTGCCTTTATGTTCATCAGCTTTCCTCTGGTGGAGTCAACAAGTCATGGTCAATCCAGGCCTTGTTAATTTTTATAAGAGTCAACCAGCATTTTCAGTTGACAGGCGGATACGCTTATCTGTTATAATGCCACCAGCAACACTAAATACCTGCTTAGACAAAACGCTGACTGGGTATTTGCGCTTGCGTTCAAATGCCTGGCGTACAGACATTTGTACACTGCGCTGGGATACGGAAGTGGATGTGGTCACTGATGGTGCTTGTGAAGGTCCAGGTGCAGGGTGGGAGGCATCCGGGCCTGCGTCTTGGACAGGGGATTGGCCAGCAGGTAACACAGGGGAGGAGGAGGCAGTGGTATGACCTGCAGACACAGATTGTGGACCCAGGCATTCCTCAAAAAAGCGCTAGACTGCGGAACACCTACCCCTTGGTATGGGATATTTCCGCAAGGGTGTGCTCCGGGGAACAGTTGCGGGCCTGTTCGATGTGGCCCGCCTTCTCCCTTTTGCCACCCCACTGCCTCTTCCAGCCTGTTGCGGTGCAGCAGATCCCTTCCCCTCTGTACTGCTGTCCTCGCTCGGCTTTCCACCTTCCCAGGTTGGGTCAGTGACTTCATCGTCCACCACCTCCTCTTCCACTTCCTCACTCTGCTCATCCTCCTGACTTGTTGACCTAACCACTACCTCAGTGATTGACAACTGTGTCTCATCCTCTTCATCAACCTATCAACCTCTTAAGACAGTAATTGCCGTTGAGTTATTGCCAACTGTGTCTCATCATCATCCACCTCATTAAACAGCAATTGCCGTTCCCCACCTTCATCTTCTTGTGATTGTGGATGCTCAAGAGTTTGGTTATCACGGCACAAGATCTATCCCTCTTCAAGCGTGCTTGGCGAGAGGGCCAAATCAAGGAATGACGCTGAAAAGAGCTCCTTGGAATATCCGAGTGTGGAATCACTTGTTTGCCCAGACTCTCCATGGTGGGAGGAAGGAGGATCAGGGTGAGGATTGGGTTGAGCAGACTCTTGGCTACTGAGACTGGACTTGGTGGAAGACAGGGTGGTGCTTAACTGACTGGAAGCACTATCTGCTGCAATCCAACCGACCACCTGCTCGCACTGGGCTGACTTCAAGTGTGGTGTCCTGCGCTGCCCTGCAAACTGGGACATGAAGCTAGGTATCGTGGATGATAGTTTTTCTTGTGCTCTGGCAGCAGGCACAGTTTCACCGCGCCCAGGGCCACGGCCTCTGCAAGCACCATCAGCATCACAGCCACTGCCCCATCCCTTACTGCTCGCCTTCTTCATATTAAATGTTATATATAATTGAAAGTCTGTCAAACGTACAGTAGCGTAGGATTTAGAAGTGTATGCGCAAACAAATTTAAAAAGGTATTTGGAATGTGGAAAGTCACACAGGAGATATCCCGCAGATGATGTCAATGCTGTCAGTAGCGGCAAATGAAAAATTACAGGGAATGTCACAGGTATTTGGGATGAGGAAACGTTATACAGGAGAGGTACCACCGGTAATGTCACTGTATGCAGCGTCGCGGCAAAAAAGTACACTATATGTCATGGATAAATTTTTGAAGCGCACACGTTACACTTTAGATGTGGCCCTGGTAATGTCACTGTCAGAAGCGGACACCGTCTATTGAAGAAATACACTGTATGTCACAGATACATTTTTTAAACGCACACGTTACACTGGAGATGTGGCCCTGATAATGTCACTGTCCGCAGCAGACACCGTCTACGGAAAAAGTACACTGTATGTCACAGATAAAAAATTTCAGCGCACACGTTACACAGGAGATGTGGCGCAGCTAATGTCACTGTCTGCAGCGGACACCGTCTATGGAAAAAGTACACTGGATGTCAGATATTTTTTGGATGCGCACACTTTACACTGGAGATGTGGCGCACCTAATGTCACTGTCCGCAGCGGACACAGTCTACAGAAAAAGGACACTGGATGTCACAGATATTTTTTGGATGCACACACTTTACACCGGAGATGTGGCGCAGCTAATGTCACTCTCCGGAGCGTACACTGGATGTCACAGATATTTTTTGAATGCACACACTTTACACTGGAGATGTGGCGCAGCTAATGTCACTGTCCACAGCGGACACCGTCTACGGAAAAAGTACACTGGATGTCACAGATTTTTTGGGGATGCGAACACTTTACACTGGAGATGTGGCACAGCTAATGTCGCTGTTTGCAGCAGCCTAACTATTGTACGCTATTTAGCGCAGGATGCGCTAAAAATAGATATAGCTGCCACACACAATAGTCCTTAGAAGGACTTTTGGGTCTGTAAAGTTTTAGCTATTTAGCGCAGTTTGCGCTAAAAAAAGATATTGCTGCTGCCACACACAATAGTCCTTAGTCACTCCCTACACTGTCTGCCCCTTCCTCAGCACAGCTATCCCTGACTAAGAATGAGCCGAACATGCGTCATCGGGCACTATATTTTTTTTTAAATGCTTTATGTAAAACTGAAACAAACAACCAAAAAAGGGTTAACAAAGTTTTTAAAATTAGTTTTGAATACCTTGAGGGGTATAGTTTCTAAAATGGGGTCATTTCTGGATGGTTTCTATTATGTGAGCCTCACAAAGTAACTCCAGACCTGAACTGGTCCTTAAAATGTGGGTTTTGGAAATTTTCTGAAAAATTTCAAGATTTGCTTCTAAACTTCTAAGCCTTCTAACGTCCCCAAAAAATAAAATGGCAGTCACAAAATGATCCAAACATGAAGTAGACATATGGGGAATGTAAAGTAATAATTATTTTTTGAGTTATTACTATCTATTATAAAAGTAGAGAAATTGACATTTGGAAATTTGGAATGAAATATTTTGACTCACGTTTACCATTGTCATGAAGTACAATATGTGACGAGAAAACTGTCTCAGAATGGCCCGGATAAGTAAAAGCATTTTAAAGTTATTACCACATAAAGTGACACATATCAGATTTGCTAAAAATGGCTTGGTCCTTAGGTTAAAGGGACCGTCCAGATCTGTTGATGGTATATAGCAGAAGGAGGCGGCTCTCCACTAGTTTTCTGGAGAAGGTGCTCTTGCTCAATTTGACTCACCCTTGTCAATTTAAAAGTAGGTTTAAAAATAAAATATAGATGAGCAGGCACTCTATTTATGGGCTCATGGCAGGCAATTTATTAAATATGCATAAAACTCACAAAATAGCAACAATTGGATACAAATAATTTCTATAAATATTCTAGCAGCAGTATCAAAATTCTAGCAGCAATATCAATATATAGGACAATTCATAAATAACAGTCAAATCAATTGATGAATAACGATTGAAGGATAATATAAGCAGCATTAGTAAAATATATAAATATATAAAATGCAGGATTATCCTTTAAAATGAAATTTGTGGAATATAGTTCAATATAGCAATCCCCATGTAGTGTGATCCACTTTTTGTTCAATGAACAATTGGCTATATGGTATAGCAGCAGTGTTCTTAGTTTTGGCTGTTTAAGCGCATGCCGCTATTCGCGTAACTGTAATTGGTCACTGAGTGACTTTTTGTTCTTTTTCTTTCTTCTTATACAAAAAGATGCAGTCTCATTTTTAAAGTGCACATTAGGATATTTTTACTCACGGTTCAGCTGTGGACAGAAGCGGCATCCCGCTCTTGTTCTGAGAACAGACTGACCTTTCTAGTTCGGGACCTCCGGTAACAGCTTACTTCAAAAGTCGGCGTGCCACATGGTATGGCGGCGTCTCTGTTCAATGTTTGCAACGCCCCTTCAGTGTTCTGATCGCCTTATCACCTTTTAATACAGCTGCCGGGGTTCCGCTTTATAGATATTTGTGAGTGTCTTTAGGTTCGATTCCTCCTGAAGCGCTCCAGTGATATAATTTCAGTATTCATATGCTTGTTCACCCAAACATGTTTCGGAGCTTAAACTCGCTCCTTCCTCAGTGGTCAAGCATATTGATCGTCATGATTCCCTTTTATCCTGTGTCGGTCTATCAGAAAGCCCGGATTTTAATCCGGAATAGTGTCTTTATTTATATGAATTGTCATTCTCTATTATGGGAATATTTGAGTCATTTATTATTTGCTCCTATTCTTAATACTGTTGTTCATAGATTTTCATTTCATATATAATCATTTTGTAAGTATAAAACTATACATTTTTATTTAAGGAAAATAAAAGACATTAAAACATCGCTGTAAAATATCACTATAAAATATCAAAGGGATATATCAATATATTCATTATTAAGAGACGAACATAGTCATAAATTATACAATATAAAATATAAAATATAAAATATGAAAATTAATTTGTGTATATAAAAATCAGTTTTGCAGAGTAAGTATATATATACATTTTATAAAGTCGGTATACATATAATTTTTCCTAGAGATGTGTATACACTTCTAGATCCTGTGTTGTTATATGGGGGACCCCTGGCTAAGGGAAGACGGGGCTGCTGATTTAAAACAGAAACCACCGGGCACCCCATTTTACAGGAAACCAAAAATCTCGAGTTCAGCGTTCAGGCCATCAGGTTGAATGGAATCGAACTCAAAGATTTTTCTTGATTCCTGTCGGGACATTCTAGATATGTGGTCCCCTCCCCTCCAGTGTTTGTTAATTTTTTCGAATGCTGTGAACACAAGGCCAGCGGGGTTCTGATTATGATATTGTTTAAAATGTCTCGACAGGACATGTTTTTCGTAACCTTTCTTTATATTACCAATGTGCTCAGCTATCCTGATTTTCAACAATCTTTTCGTACGGCCTATGTATTGTTTGCCGCAGGGGCACTGGATCAAATATAATACCATATCTGAATTACATGTAAGTACGTCATTTATTTCAATTTTAAAATTATTTTGTGTAGACTGTACTTCTATTGTTTTTCTTGGAAAAGTTGTTTGTTTGCAGTTTGAACATTTTCCACACCTGAAAAACCCTTTTAGGTGGTCCCAATGTTGTAGAATTCCTTTCTTTTTTGTTATTATTTGTTTTGTCGTCGGTGCTATTTTACATCCTAGATTTTGTGCCTTTGTATACACAAATTGTGGATTTTTTGATATTAACGCACCTATTGTTTTGTCCTCTAGGATATGATGCCAATAGCGTCTAATGATTCTTTCCACTTTTTTATATTCTGGGTTAAAGGGTAGAATGATTCTTGGTGTTCCATCTTTTAAGTTGCTACTGACACTATCTTTATTTGTATTTTTATTTTTGTCAAAAAAGGAATTTCTCTCTTTTTTTCTTATTTTGCATAGTGATTCTTCCACTATGTCTATTGGGTAATTCTTATCTAAGAAACAGATTTTCATATTCTCAGCTTCCTTCTCAAACTGCTCCACTTTTGTACAATTCCGTTTAAGCCTGCCAAATTGACCTGTTGGAATGTTCAGCAACCATCTAGGAAGATGGCAGCTGCTAAATAAAATATAACTATTCCTCGATATTGGTTTTTGGAAGGTACTAATTATATATTTTCCCTCTTCATTCCGTATTAGTAGATCCAGATATTCAATTTCCATATTATTCAAATTACTAGTAAATTTTAAATTAAGTGTATTCATATTAATATCATCTAAAAAATTTAAAAGTTCCTCTCTTCCACTTTTCCAGATAAAAATAATGTCATCGATAAAACGTTGCCAGAGCACCAGATCTGTCCCCAGTCTCGGACCAATATAGGTGTCCTCCCAGTCTGTCATGAATAAATTTGCATAACTGGGGGAAAATCTGGTGCCCATGGCAGTCCCCCTTATTTGAAGATAAAAATCAGATCCAAAATAAAAATAATTATGTGACAGGATAAAATTTACCCCATCTTCTAAAAAACCTATCTGTTCAGTGTGTAGTCCACTGTTTTTCTCTAATTGACTTTTCATTGCTGCCACTCCCTGTTCATGATTTATTATAGTATATAGGGAGTTCACATCTAGCGTGCCCATAATCCAATCAGGATTACATTCCAATTTTTCAAGGGTTTCAATAATTTGTGTACTATCTTTTATATATGACGCACTTTTCTTTACTGATGGTTGCAGCATTCTGTCTATGTATTGTGATAGATTAGAGGTTAAGGATCCGATCCCTGAAATTATAGGACGACCAGGGGGATTTTTTGGGTCTTTATGGACTTTTGGGAGACAATCAGCGAATTCAAATATTGAATCACCAGTTGAGAAAAATATGTCAGAGACATTTAAAGAAGTAGAATATCTTCTACATAAACAATTGCGCCAAAGGTGGGAGATAAAAACCCTTAATCAATACCTACATATAGATAAAGCACCTAAAGGATTATTACTAACAAAAACTCCTGCCCAAGACCTCTGCAGCCCAGATTTCAATGGAGAATGGGACATGCTGCTATTAACACAGTCACTATCTTTAATAAAATTAATAGTGAAAAGAAGGGGTCAAATATTGGTATACAGATAAATGAGAAAATAAATCAAATAAAAATAAAGATAGATAAGTTTCCCAAAAATGAAGAATATAATAGATGGCAAGAAAGATTATGTAAAAGTCTTGATAAACTTGAACAGGAAATTTTGAACAAAAAAATGAAAAAATATAAATACAACACGAGGATAAAACCTGTCAGAGAGGAACAAGAAAATTCGGAAATTAGAGATAACATTCAGAGAAGAGAAGAAAAAGAAAAAACACAAGAGAACCCCCAAAAAACACAGCAGACTAGATACAATATACCAGTCACAAATAAATATGAAGCCCTGTCCAATGAACAACATTTTTTAGATGGGACCCCCCCTCACCACAGGACAAGGACACGACACAGATCACAAAGATCACTAGAACGCCAACACTCACCAATAATGAGGAGACACTATTCACCCCCCACCGTTGAAACACCAATACAACCTATGTCACAGACACCAACATTACAGGAATTATCAATCGAACAGAACACAACACTCACAGGACACACAGTGGTTAACACCGATAAGGGACAATGGGGACACGCATTATCACAAAGAAAGAACACAACACAAAAACAGAAGAAAACACGGAGAGGACGAAGGAAGTTATCACCACAGGACATAAAAGGAGCAGATGCTATCATTAATTTGAGTGATATAAAATTGTCTGATGCACAAATTAAGGTACTAAATAAAGGTTTAAAATTTGCACCTACACCTAAAATGAATAAATTTGAGGCTTACATCGGGGTAGAAAAATTTATAAGAAAAATTTGTCTGAAAAAATATTTTCTAAAAAATCCGATCTTAGAACAGGTGGAGAAAAATTATAGGTATATACACACAGAATTAAAAGAGATTTAAAAAAAAATCCCTAGACAAGAAATAGGTCAGGAAATTGCAGCTTTTAGACAGTGTGTTAGTTCAGATATAAGGAAACTGAAAATTGGACGAAACACTAAAAACAATATAACGAATCAGGAAAGACAGGCAATTAAACAGCTCCAAAAACAAGAAAAGTTGGTAATACGCCCAGCCGACAAAGGAGGAGCTATAATAATAATGGATGCAGAAAAATATAATAACGAATGTTTGAGACAATTGACATACTCAAACACCTATACTAAACTAAAAGGGGACCCAGGAGAACAATTTTATCAGGAACTCCTACAGTATTGCAAAAAAGGATTAAATAGCAATATTTTATTACAGCAGGAATATGATTTTATTACTAAAACACAACGGAGACTGCCAGTATTTTATTGTCTCCCAAAAGTCCATAAAGACCCAAAAAATCCCCCTGGTCGTCCTATAATTTCAGGGATCGGATCCTTAACCTCTAATCTATCACAATACATAGACAGAATGCTACAACCATCAGTAAAGAAAAGTGCGTCATATATAAAAGATAGTACACAAATTATTGAAACCCTGGAAAAATTGGAATGTAATCCTGATTGGATTATGGGCACGCTAGATGTGAACTCCCTATATACTATAATAAATCATGAACAGGGAGTGGCAGCAATGAAAAGTCAATTAGAGAAAAACAGTGGACTACACACTGAACAGATAGGTTTTTTAGAAGATGGGGTAAATTTTATCCTGTCACATAATTATTTTTACTTTGGATCCGATTTTTATCTTCAAATAAGGGGGACTGCCATGGGCACCAGATTTTCCCCCAGTTATGCAAATTTATTCATGACAGACTGGGAGGACACCTATATTGGTCCGAGACTGGGGACAGATCTGGTGCTCTGGCAACGTTTTATAGATGACATTATTTTTATCTGGAAAAGTGGAAGAGAGGAACTTTTTTTAATTTTTTAGATGATATTAATATGAATACACTTAATTTAAAATTTACTAGTAATTTGAATAATATGGAAATTGAATATCTGGATCTACTAATACGGAATGAAGAGGGAAAATATATAATTAGTACCTTCCAAAAACCAATATCGAGGAATAGTTATATTTTATTTAGCAGCTGCCATCTTCCTAGATGGTTGCTGAACATTCCAACAGGTCAATTTGGCAGGCTTAAACGGAATTGTACAAAAGTGGAGAAGTTTGAGAAGGAAGCTGAGAATATGAAAATCTGTTTCTTAGATAAGAATTACCCAATAGACATAGTGGAAGAATCACTATGCAAAATAAGAAAAAAAGAGAGAAATTCCTTTTTTGACAAAAATAAAAATACAAATAAAGATAGTGTCAGTAGCAACTTAAAAGATGGAACACCAAGAATCATTCTACCCTTTAACCCAGAATATAAAAAAGTGGAAAGAATCATTAGACGCTATTGGCATCATATCCTAGAGGACAAAACAATAGGTGCGTTAATATCAAAAAATCCACAATTTGTGTATACAAAGGCACAAAATCTAGGATGTAAAATAGCACCGACGACAAAACAAATAATAACAAAAAAGAAAGGAATTCTACAACATTGGGACCACCTAAAAGGGTTTTTCAGGTGTGGAAAATGTTCAAACTGCAAACAAACAACTTTTCCAAGAAAAACAATAGAAGTATAGTCTACACAAAATAATTTTAAAATTGAAATAAATGACGTACTTACATGTAATTCAGATAATGTATTATATTTGATCCAGTGCCCCTGCGGCAAACAATACATAGGCCGTACGAAAAGATTGTTGAAAATCAGGATAGCTGAGCACATTGGCAATACACTGCTCAAAAAAATAAAGGGAACACTTAAACAACACAATGTAAGTCAATCACACTTCTGTGAAATCAAATTGTCCACTTAGGAAGCAACACTGAGTGACAATCAATTTCACATGCTGTTGTGCAAATGGGATAGACAACAGTTGGAAATTATAGGCAATTAGCAAGACACCCCCAATAAAGGAGTGGTTCTACAGGTGGTGACCACAGACCATTTCTCAGTTCCTATGCTTCCTGGCTGATATTTTGGTCACTTTTGAATGCTGGCGGTGCTTTCACTCTAGTGGTAGCATGAGACGGAGTCTACAACCCACACAAGTGGCTCAGGTAGTGCAGCTTATCCAGGATGGCACATCAATGCGAGCTGTGGCAAGAAGGTTTGCTGTGTCTGTCAGCGTAGTGTCCAGAGCATGGAGGCGCTACCAGGAGACAGGCCAGTACATCAGGAGACGTGGAGGAGGCCGTAGGAGGGCAACAACCCAGCAGCAGGACCGCTACCTCCGCCTTTGTGCAAGGAGGAACAGGAAGAGCACTGCCAGAGCCCTGCAAAATGACCTCCAGCAGGCCACAAATATGCATGTGTCTGCTCAAACGGTCAGAAACAGACTCCATGAGGGTGATATGAGGGCCCGACGTCCACAGGTGGTGGTTGTGCTTACAGCCCAACACCGTGCAGGACGTTTGGCATTTGCCAGAGAATACCAATATTGGCAAATTCGCCACTGGCGCCCTGTGCTCTTCACAGATGAAAGCAGGTTCACACTGAGCACATGTGACAGACGTGACAGAGTCTTGAGACACCGTGGAGAACGTTCTGCTGCCTGCAACATCCTCCAGCATGACCGGTTTGGCATTAGGTCAGTAATGGTGTGGGGTGGCATTTCTTTGGAGAGCCGCACAGCCCTCCATGTGCTCGCCAGAGGTAGACTGACTGCCATTAGGTACCGAGATGAGATCCTCAGACCCCTTGTGAGACCATATGCTGGTGCGGTTGGCCCTGGGTTCCTCCTAATGCAAGACAATGCTAGACCTCATGTGGCTGGAGTGTGTCAGCAGTTCCTTCAAGACGAAGGCATTGATGCTATGGACTGGCCCGCCAGTTCCCCAGACCTGAATCCAATTGAGCACATCTGGGACATCATGTCTCGCTCTATCCACCAACGTCACGTTGCACCACAGACTGTCCAGGAGTTGGCAGATGCTTTAGTCCAGGTCTGGGAGGAGATCCCTCAGGTGTCCGTCCGCCACCTCATCAGGAGCATGCACAGGCGTTGTAGGGAGGTCATACAGGCACGTGGAGGCCACACACACTACTGAGCCTCATTTTGACTTGTTTTAAGGACATTACATCAAAGTTGGATCAGCCTGTAGTGTGTTTTTCCACTTTAATTTTAAGGGTGACTCCAAATCCAGACCTCCACGGGTTGAAAAATTTGATTTCCATTTTTTTTTTTTTTGTGTGATTTTGTTGTCAGCACATTCAACTATCTAAAGAACAAAGTATTTCAGAAGAATATTTAATTAATTCAGATCTAGGATGTGTTATTTTTGTGTTCCCTTTATTTTTTTGAGCAGTGTATAAAGAAAGGTTACGAAAAACATGTCCTGTCGAGACATTTTAAACAATATCATAATCAGAACCCCGCTGTGTTCACAGCATTCGAAAAAAATAACAAACACTGGAGGGGAGGGGACCACATATCTAGAATGTCCCGACAGGAATCAAGAAAAATCTTTGAGTTCGATTCCATTCAACCTAATGGCCTGAACGCTGAACTCGAGATTTTTGGTTTCCTGTAAAATGGGGTGCCCCTGGTTGATGGACGACGGTGGTTTCTGTTTTAAATCAGCAGCCCCGTCTTCCCTTAGCCAGGGGTCCCCCATATAACAACACAGGATCTAGAAGTGTATACACATCTCTAGGAAAAATTATATGTATACCGACTTTATAAAATGTATATATATACTTACTCTGCAAAACTGATTTTTATATACACAAATTAATTTTCATATTTTATATTTTATATTGTATAATTTATGACTATGTTCGTCTCTTAATAATGAATATATTGATATATCCCTTTGATATTTTATAGTGATATTTTACAGCGATGTTTTAATGTCTTTTATTTTCCTTAAATAAAAATGTATAGTTTTATACTTACAAAATGATTATATATGAAATGAAAATCTATGAACAACAGTATTAAGAATAGGAGCAAATAATAAATGACTCAAATATTCCCATAATAGAGAATGACAATTCATATAAATAAAGACACTATTCCGGATTAAAATCCGGGCTTTCTGATAGACCGACACAGGATAAAAGGGAATCATGACGATCAATATGCTTGACCACTGAGGAAGGAACGAGTTTAAGCTCCGAAACATGTTTGGGTGAACAAGCATATGAATACTGAAATTATATCACTGGAGCGCTTCAGGAGGAATCGAACCTAAAGACACTCACAAATATCTAAAAAGCAGAACCCCGGCAGCTGTATTAAAAGGTGATAAGGCGATCAGAACACTGA
Organism: Bufo bufo; assembly: GCF_905171765.1. Taxonomy (NCBI): domain Eukaryota; kingdom Metazoa; phylum Chordata; class Amphibia; order Anura; family Bufonidae; genus Bufo; species Bufo bufo. Next base: position 411,671,110 of record NC_053392.1, read on the forward strand.
AGGGGCGTTGCAAACATTGAACAGAGACACCGCCATACCATGTGGCACGCCGACTTTTGAAGTAAGCTGTTACCGGAGGTCCCGAACTAGAAAGGTCAGTCTGTTCTCAGAACAAGAGCGGGACGCCGCTTCTGTCCACAGCTGAACCGTGAGTAAAAATATCCTAATGTGCACTTTAAAAATGAGACTGCATCTTTTTGTATAAGAAGAAAGAAAAAGAACAAAAAGTCACTCAGTGACCAATTACAGTTACGCGAATAGCGGCATGCGCTTAAACAGCCAAAACTAAGAACACTGCTGCTATACCATATAGCCAATTGTTCATTGAACAAAAAGTGGATCACACTACATGGGGATTGCTATATTGAACTATATTACACAAATTTCATTTTAAAGGATAATCCTGCATTTTATATATTTATATATTTTACTAATGCTGCTTATATTATCCTTCAATCGTTATTCATCAATTGATTTGACTGTTATTTATGAATTGTCCTATATATTGATATTGCTGCTAGAATTTTGATACTGCTGCTAGAATATTTATAGAAATTATTTGTATCCAATTGTTGCTATTTTGTGAGTTTTATGCATATTTAATAAATTGCCTGCCATGAGCCCATAAATAGAGTGCCTGCTCATCTATATTTTATTTTCAGATCTTTTGATACCCTATTCTCAGCATAGGTCATCAGTATGATCATTGGGGGCCTGACAACCGGCATCCCCGCCAATCAGCTGGATGAAGAGGAGGCAGTACTCCATGCGAGCTCTGCTTCCTCATTATTAGGGCTCGTTCACACGAACGTTTTTTGCGTTCCGTATACAGGCCGTTTATTGCGTTCCGTATACGGTCCATATACGTAACCATTTATTTCAATGGGTCCGCAAAAAAAACTGAATGTACTCCGTGAGCATTCCGTTTCCGTATGTCCGCAATTCCGTTCCACTAGATTTTGAGTCTTGTCCTATTCTTGTCCGCAAATCACGGTCCGTGGCTCTATTCAAGTCAATGGGTCTGCAAAAAAAACGGAACACATACGGAAATGCATCCGTATGTCTTCCGTATCCGTTCCGTTTTTTGCGGAACCATCTATTGAAAATGTTATGCCCAGCCCAATTTTTTCTATGTAATTACTGTATACTGTATATGCCATACGGAAAAACGGAACCAAAACTGAAACACAACGGAAACAAAAAACGGAACAACGGATCCGGAAAGAACGGCCCGCAAAACACTGAAAAAGCCATACGGTCGTGTGAAAGAGGCCTTACACACTGCTTGTCATCTCGCAAGGGCAGTGTAATAAAAGTACTCACTCCATTCAGGTGAATGGAGCCAGTGCTTGTAATTATACTACGTCTCTGCTCCAGAGAAGACAACGCATAGTGTAATGACCAGGAAGCACAGCCTCCTCTTCATACAGCTGATCGGTGGGGTGTCACGTGTCGGACCCCTGCTGATCAGATATTGATGACCTATCTTGATGATAGGTCATGAATATATATGGAAGGACAACCTCTTTAACCCCTTCAAGACCAGGCCATTTTCCAATTTTTACTTTTGACCTTCTCGGAGCCATAACTTTTATAATTTTCCATTCAAATAGCGGTATGCAGGCTTGTTTATTTTGTGGGACAAATAGTATTTTCTATTGGCACCATGTACTTTTAAATTTGATGTGGTGTAAAGCTGTACAATTCAGATGGGGTGTAATGTAAAAAATAAATAAATCTGCCACAGTGTAATTACAGTGATACCACATTTGCAATTTTTTTCTTTTAATACGGAAAAAGATTATTTCAAAAAAAGATATTCTTTTCTTTGCATCTCCATATTCTAATCCCTATTTCTGTTTTAGAATTATGTCTACGTTGATGACTGAGGGCTAATTTTTAGCATTGTGATCTGTAATTTTATTATTTATACCACTTTGGAGTGTGTCTGTGAGTGGCTTTTTGATCACTTTTTATTCTTTATTTTTTATTTTTTATAAGGCAATGAAAAAAGTAAAATTGGAAATTTTGATTTTTTTTCTTTCAGTTATACCATCCACCCTGAGGGATACATATTTTAATAGTGATAGCTTTTTTTTTTAAAGTGGCCGTACCAAAGATAATTTATATTTTTACTTTATATTTATTTTCATCTTTATTTTGGAGAAAGAGGGATGATTTTAATTTTAATATTTTAAAAAGCCCTCCTTATTTAAAAGCCCTCCTAAGGGATTGAACATGCAATCTTTAGATTGCTTCTCCTATAGACTGCTGTGAATTAGCATTTGCAGCCTAAGGGCTCATGCACACAAGTGTGTGTGCCCCGTTCCTGTATTGCGGACAGCAAACATCCCATTGACTTGAATGGGTCTGCAATCTGCAAGATACAGAGTGGTATGGAGCGGAGGCACAGATGATAAGCCCGCGGAAACACTACAAATGGCTTCTAAAGGATTTCTCTCCGTGCTTCTGCACCGCAAAAAATTTGAACATGTTCTATCTTTTTGTGGTGCGGAACATATTTTGCGGATCGCAGACCCATAGAAGTGAATGGGTCCACATCTGCAAACTGCTGGTACCTGTGCATTGCAGACCACTATATGTGGTGCAGCACTCTTGGGGAAAGCCACCTCAGATACTGTGGTTATAAAAGACCATGGCATCTGCCTGCGATCGGCATTATGGTCAATCACAGACATTAGCCCTGGGTCTCTTTAAAACAGAAGAAGCCCAGAACAGAATCTAAACAAACTACACTTTGCTGAAACCACTGCAGCTTTCTGGATTTCAGTTATCCAATCCAGCTGAGGTATTTGGGTGAGATATACACACCTTCCACCACAGATGATATAGATAGAAATAGAGATGTAAATAGATACAGTAAATGATGATAGATAGATATCTCTCCATCTTCACACACATTATATATATACACTCACCTAAAGAATTATTAGGAACACCATACTAATACTGTGTTGGACCCCCTTTTGCCTTCAGAACTGCCTTAATTCTACGTGGCATTGATTCAACAAGGTACTGATAGCATTCTTTAGAAATGTTGGCCCATATTGATAGGATAGCATCTTGCAGTTGATGGAGATTTGAGGGATGCACATCCAGGGCACGAAGCTCCCGTTCCACCACATCCCAAAGATGCTCTATTGGGTTGAGATCTGGTGACTGTGGGGGCCATTTTAATACAGTGAACTCATTGTCATGTTCAAGAAACCAATTTGAAATGATTCGAGCTTTGTGACATGGTGCATTATCCTGCTGGAAGTAGCCATCAGAGGATGGGTACATGGTGGTCATGAAGGGATGGACATGGTCAGAAACAATGCTCAGGTACCCCGTGGCATTTAAACGATGCCCAATTGGCACTAAGGGGCCTAAAGTGTGCCCAGAAAACATCCCCCACACCATTTCACCACCAGCCTGCACAGTGGTAACAAGGCATGATGGATACATGTTCTCATTCTGTTTACGCCAAATTCGGACTCTACCATTTGAATGTCTCAACAGAAATTGAGACTCATCAGACCAGGCAACATTTTTCCAGTCTTCAACAGTCCAATTTTGGTGAGCTCGTGCAAATTGTAGCCTCTTTTTCCTATTTGTAGTAGAGATGAGTGGTACCCGGTGGGGTCTTCTGCTGTTGTAGCCCATCCGCCTCAGGGTTGTGCGTGTTGTGGCTTCACAAATGCTTTGCTGCATACCTGTAACGAGTGGTTATTTCAGTCAACGTTGCTCTTCTATCAGCTTGAATCAGTCGGCCCATTCTCCTCTGACCTCTAGCATCCACAAGGCATTTTTGCCCACAGCACTGCCGCATACTGGATGTTTTTCCCTTTTCACACCATTCTTTGTAAACCCTAGAAATGGTTGTGTGTGAAAATCCCAGTAACTGAGCAGATTGTGAAATACTCAGACCGGCCCGTCTGGCACCAACAACCATGCCACGATCAAAATTGCTTAAATCACCTTTCTTTCCCATTCTGACATTCAGTTTCGAGTTCAGGAGATTGTCTTGACCAGGACCACACCCCTAAATGCATTGAAGCAACTGCCATGTGATTGGTTGACTAGATAATTGCATTAATGAGAAATAGAACAGGTGTTCCTAATAATTCTTTAGGTGAGTGTATATAGTATGTAAGAAGGAAGATACGTGTCACCGAGGTTCCTGGCCTCGGTGAGGTAAGAACCAGGTTTTTCCCTGAAGTGTCAGTTTTGCAGTTGCAGTCTGACACTTCAGCTGTTAGTATGGCTGTAAAGCCGATCCGGGCCGGTTCTTATTGGGAGCAGTCAAAGAGCAGGGTGGGTGGCTGTTCCCCACGGTTCCAGGCCGGGTTTTGGCTGGGATATAAAAACCCAGCCAGCACGTTCAGCTGGTGTGGATTATCCTCCATGACAGAGAAGCAGTGGAGTATGTGTCTTGAGACACTAAGGCCATCTATTTGTGAGAGCCGCATGCTGGGAAAACAGGCCTCTAAAGCCTGCTGTGGACTGCGGGTGAAAATCTGCTGACCAGGTGAAGGCTTTTTGCACTGTGGACTTTGTGTGGTGTGAACAGGCACCAAAACTGAACACCATTACTTTTGACTTGTTTTTTACTATGTGTGAATAAAACACTGAACTTTACTTTAAAACCTTGTTTTTGCCTCTGTACTGCGTCCGCTTACCCTGCCTACCAGAGCGAATCCCCACAACACACAAACACACTGTACACCTATGTACATATCCACCCACATGTATGTCTTTTATATATATCACATTGTGGGAAAAGCAGTAACCTTTATTCAATGCTGGGAATGTAGGATTGCTATCATTATGTTGATTTCTCTATGTATTTATATATTTTTTTTAATTGTCTGTTTTATTTTATTGAAATAGTAGTGGTAAATAAGAACAAGTCAGGCTACTTTCACACTTGCGTTTGGGGTTCCGCTTGTGAGTTCCGTTTAATGGCTCTCACAAGCGGCCCCGAACGGATCCGTACAGCACCGGTTTGGCACCGTTTGGCCTCCGTTCCGCTCAGCAGGTGGACACCCGAACGCAGCTTGCAGCGTTTTGGTGTCCGCCTGGCCGTGCAGAGCCAAACGGATCCGTCCAGACTTACAATGCAAGTCAATGGGGACGGATCCGTTTGACGTTGACACAATATGGTGTAATTGCAAACAGATCCGTCCCCCATTGACTTTCTATGTAAAGTCAGGAGTCCCTATTAATATACCATCAGATCGGAGTTTTCTCAAATCCGATGGTATATTTTAACTTGAAGCGTCCCCATCACCATGGGAACGCCTCTATGTTAGAATATACCATCGGATTTGAGTTAGATCGTGAAACTCAGATCCGACAGTATATTCTAACACAGAGGCGTTCCCATGGTGATGGGGACGCTTCAAGTTAGAATATACTAAAAGAACTGTGTACATGACTGCTGCCTGGCAGGTGCTGCCAGGCAGCAGGGGGCAGACCCACCCCTGTATTTAACTCATTGGTGGCCAGTGCGGCCCCCCTCCCTCCCTCCCCTGTATTTAACTCATTGGTGGCTAGTGCGGCCCCCCTCCCTCCCCTGTATTTAACTCATTGGTGGCCAGTGCGGACCCCCCTCCCTCCCCTGTATTTAACTCATTGGTGGCCAGTGCGGCCGCCCCCCCCCACCCTTGTATTTAACTCATTTGTGGCCAGTGCGGCCGCCCCCCCCCCCGCTCCCCCCCCTAATTAAAATGACCGACCCCCATCATTGGTGGCAGCGGAGAGTTCCGATCGGAGTCCCAGTTTAATCGCTGGGACTCTGATCGGTAACCATGGCAACCAGGACGCTACTGCAGTCCTGGCTGCCATGGTTACTTAGCAATTTTAGAAGCATTATACTTACCTGCGATGTCTGTGACCGGCCGGGCGCTCCTCCTACTGGTAAGTAAAAAGGTCTGTGCGGCGCATTGCTTATAGCACTGGCCACCAATGAGTTAAATACAAGGGAGGGAGGGGGGGCTGGCCGCACTGGCCACCAATGAGTTAAATACAGGGGAGGGAGGGGGGTCTTCCCCCTGCTGCCTGGCAGCACCTGCCAGGCAGCAGGGGGCAGTCATGTACACAGTTCTTTTAGTATATTCTAACTTGAAGCGTCCCCATCACCATGGGAACGCCTCTGTGTTAGAATATACTGTCGGATCTGAGTTTTCACGAAGTGAAAAATCAGATCTGAAAAAAACAGTTATGCAGACGGATCCATTCTGAACGCAAATGTGAAAGTAGCCTTAGCACTACTTGTCATTGTTCACAGAGTGGTAAATAAGTACAAGTTAACACTTCTTATCATTGTTCACAGAGTACAGAGGACATGAGCAAATAAGGAAACTTTTGAACAATAGCATATTCAAACATTGAAAATAGGGATTAGGAATGCTAAAGGCAGTATTAGCCACATGCTATATACCCAGGCTTATATATATTTAAGGTATACAATCCACCAGCTATCTATCAATTCCCTCTTGTAAAAAAGAAGAGAGGGAAAGAAAATAAAAAATTGATAATAAGAAAACGACAGGGGTATCGACACTCCCACGACACATAAGGGAATGTAACCGGTACTAGGCACCATACTCTCTATGGACTTGGTTCAAGGAAGTCATCCCATAACTGCCAAGTTTTGTTAAACTTATCTATCTTGTTAGTCAAACTAGCCGATAGGTATTCCATTTTCCTGACCTTAATGATATTTGTGAAAAGGTCAAGTTGGGTAGGCGGATTTGTTTTCTTCCAGAGCTTGAAAATATGACTCTTCTCTGGTCACACAAGTAAGATATGACTCTTTTATGTTAATTTGCATATATATCAAACCGTTTTTTTTACACAATAAAAGCACACAGAGCTATGGGGACTGGATATTGCGGATGTGCTAGAGGCCATTTAGCAACCCATGTCCTCAGCTCTATACCCAAAATCCTGGTGACAGGTTCCCTTTAAGCATGGATCCGGTTTCAGCCTTGATTGACCGCATGCAAGGTCTTTAGCTGGAGGTAGCAGATCTCCGTAAAACTGTGTCTCAGTTTCAGGTGACCGGTTCTGCTGGTGTTCATGGAGTTTGTTCCGAGCCTAAGATCTCGCTTCTGGATACGTTCTCCGGGGGTAGTGAGAATTTTGTTTGCTTTAGAGAGGCTTGCAAACTCCATTTTCGCCTACTTTCCCATTCCTCTGGTGATGAGGAGCAGAGGGTGGGGATCATCATCTCGCTGCTCAGGGATAACGCTCAGTCTTCGGCCTTTTCGCTGGCGGTGGGGGCACGGCCCCTCCGATCGGTGGATGAATTTTTTGTAGCCCTGGGGCAGATATATGATGACCTGGATCATATTGCTCTGGCTGAATCTAAACTGCGTCTTTTATGCCAGGGTAAACAGTCCACAGAGATATATTGTTCTGAATTTCGGAGATGGGCAGCTGATACTGGTTGGAATGATGCTGCACTCCGAAGTCAATTTTGCCATGGTCTTTCGGAAAGATTGAAAGATGCATTTGCTTTTCATGAGAGACCAGCCCCGTTAGAATCTGGCATGTCTCTAGCTGTTCGTATTGACAGGCATCTTAGAGAGAGAGAAGACTACTCCTTCCTGTCATATTCAGCCCAAGGACAGTGGGGCTGTCTCATTCAGTGCGCAGGGGCCTCAGCCTCTCTCAATCCCCTCTGAGGAGGAGGCCATGCAGCTGGGTTTGCTTGCCTCTGATAGTAGAGGATTCAGCTCTCAGAGGAGGGTTTGTTTCTGTTGTGGGGGTATAAATCATTTGGCTAATGTTTGCCCCTCTAGGAGATTCATGGAGTTTTCTGAGGGTAATAAAAAAAAAAGAAAAAAACCCTCTAAAAACTTTCCATTTGCTACTATTGGCAAGGTTGATGCAGAAATTGAAGGTTTGCCGTTTGCTTGTAGTTCCCGTTTTCTCCTACCTGCCAGGGTGGCGCTAGACAGCAAGAACATTGTTTGTGAGATTTTTGAAGATAGTGGAGCAGCTGTCAATCTCATTGATAATTAATAACGCATGGTTTCCAGGTATGCACTTTGGAAAAGGATATACCTGTTTTTGCTATCGATTCCACTCCACTTTCTCAAAGATCGTTAAAGGGCATAGTTCACAATATCCGTTTGACTGTGGGTTGAGGATATGTCATGTTTTGTCCTAAGCGGATTACCTACTCCTCTATTGTTGGGGTTACTCTGGCTCACTAAACATAACCCGACCATTGATTGGCAAGCAAGGCAAATAAATGGTTGGAGTGAGTTTTGCAGAGAGAATTGCCTCACGGCGTCTCTTTCAGAGGTTTCTAGAGGTTTGCGAGAGTGGTGTTCAGGAGTTGCCCCCTCACCGGGAGTACAACCGCCAAGCTGCCAAAATCACGTTTATACAATCTCTCCCAACCTGAAAGAGTCGCTATGCGTACTTATATCTCTGAGAGCCTGAGAAAGAGACACATCCGACCCTCGAAGTCACCTGTTGCCTCTGTTCGTTTGTTTTCGTTAAGACCTTGTCTGGATTTCAGGGTGCTGAACTGTATCACAATTCGTGACCCATATCCCCTTCCTCTGATCCAGGACCTGTTTAACCAGATTGTTGGGGCTAAAGTTTTTTCTAAGTTGGATTTAAGAGGGGCATACAACCTAATCAGGGTCAGGGAAGGGGATGAATGGAAGACGGCCTTCAATACCCCTGAGGGTCATTTCGAGAATTTGGTTATGCCCTTTGGTTTGATGAATGCTCCGGCCGTCTTCCAACATTTTGTGAACAGCATTTTTTATCATTTAATGGGGAAATTTGTTCTGGTGTATCTAGATGACATTTAGATTTTTTCTACTGATTTCAAGACTCATCTGGACCACCTACGTCAGGTCTTGCTGATTCTGCGGGAGAATAAATTGTACGCTAAACTGGAAAAATGTGTGTTTGCGGTTCCGGAGATTCAATTTCTTGGTTTTCTTCTCTCCGCTTCTGGTTTTCGCATGGACCCTGAGAAGGTCCGCGCTGTGCTTGATTGGGAGCTTCCTGAGAATCAGAAGGCGCTAATGCGTTTTTTGGGTTTTGGCAATTATTACAGAAAGTTCATTTTGAATTATTCCTCTGTTGTTAAGCCACTCACTGATATGACTAAAAAGGGGATAGATTTTTCCTCGTGGTCGGGAGATGCGCTTAAAGCCTTTTCTAGTATCAAAGAGAGTTTTGCTTCCGCTCCTATTTTGGCACAACCTGATGTATGTTATTGTTGAGGTGGACGCTTCTGAGGTGGGTGTGGGTGCGGTCTTATCTCAGGGTCCCTCTCCTGCCAAATTGCGAATGTGTGCCTTTTTCTCAAGAAAACTCTCCTCTGCAGAGAGAAATTACGATGTGGGAGATAGGGAGTTGTTGGCCATCAAATAAGCTTTTGAGGAATGGTGCCATTGGTTAGAGGGAGCCAGACACCCTATTACCGTGTTTACCGACCATAAGAATCTGGCCTACTTGGAATTGGCCAAGCGTCTGAACCCGAGACAGGCCAGATGGTCTTTGTTCTTTTCTAGGTTTAATTTTGTTGTCACGTTCTGCCCTGGGGTTAAAAATGTGAAGGCGGATGCCCTGTCACGTTGTTTTCCAGGAGGGGGGAACTTTGAAGAACCGGGTCCCATTTTGGCTGAAGGGGTGGTCGTCTCTGCTCTTTATCCTGATTTGGAGGCAGAGGTTCAGGCAGCCCAGGCAGATGCTCCTGATCTTTGTCCTCCTGGGAGGTTGTTTGTGCCTCTCGCTTTACGACACAAGGTTTTTAAGGAGCACCACGATACTGTCCTTGCTGGGCACCCAGGGAGTAGAGCCACAGTGGATCTCATTGCTCGGAGATTCTGGTGGCCGGCTCTTCGTAAGACAGTTGAGGGTTTTGTGGCAGCCTGCGAGACTTGCGCTCGTGCCAAGGTCCCTCATTCACGGCCACCAGGTTCTCTCCTCCCGTTACCCATTCCTTCCCGTCCTTGGACGCATCTGTCCATGGACTTCATTACGGACCTGCCTCGTTCCTCTGGGAAGACTGTGATTCTGGTGGTAGTGGACCGTTTTAGCAAAATGGTGCATTTCTTTCCCTTTCCTAGGTTACCCAATGCTAAGACGTTGGCGCAAGCGTTTGTTGATCACATTGTTAAATTGCATGGCATTCTTCAGACATTGTTTCTGACAGGGGCACGCAATTTGTTTCCAGATTCTGGAAGGCCTTCTGTTCTCGCTTGGGGATTCGGTTGTCGTTCTCTTCTGCTTTTCACCCGCAGTCGAATGGTCAGACCGAATGCGTCAATCAGAATCTGGAGACATATCTGCGCTGTTTTGTGGCGGAGAATCAGGAGGATTGGTATACTTTTTTTGTCCCTTGCTGAGTTTGCTTTAAATAACCGTCGCCAGGATTCTTCTGATAAGTCACCATTTTTTGGTGCATATGGGTTTCATCCGCAGTTTGGGACATTCTCTGGAGAGGGGTCTTCTGGTTTACCTGATGAGGAGAGATTTTCCTCGTCTTTGTCATTTATTTGGCAAAAGATTCAGGGTAATGTCACGGCTGAGGATGGGGGAAATCCTCAGCCGTGAAATGCCAGAAGATGTTAGTGGCTGCTCAGCCAGGATGACAGAAATAGGGAGCAGGTCACCTCCTAGAGCTTCCCTAATCTGACCCTGACTCCTAGCTGCATGAGCCGACCTTGAAGGTAGGAGGGCTCATGCTCAGGAACCTCGGATCCCTACTGACCCTCCGCCGATCCCTGAGCTAGGAACTGGGTAGACAGCCCGTTCCTCCTGGACACGGAGGAACAGGAGTCTCACTGGCCAAGCTGCAAGGAAAAGGGATACAAAAACAGACCTATGGATATGGCAGGTGAACTGCACTAGTTCCACCTACCTGCCACAGTCTTGCTGACTGGATCGCTGTGCTGACACTCTGACGTCCACACCATACTTAAAAGGACACAGCCAACACACATACAGACAGGGACCCAGATCCATAGCTGCATTAAATAACAGAAGGAAAACAACATAGACTAAACATCACATAACATTTGCTATGATCACAAGGGTGGCCCTCACTGGCAGATGGTATTACGTATGAGGATGACTCCAGCAGACCATGGCTGAAGTACCCCTCTGACTACTGCTCTCAGTAGAGGCTATATAGGCCCAAGTAGCCACACCCACACAGACACACCCAGTGCTCACAGTCAAGGAAGGGAATTAACCCTTCACACACCAGGGAAGGGAAGATCGCAACTTAAAAGGAAATACGCACACAATTACACTGCAGCTGTTACCGCAGGCAATGGCATGCGTGGAAACCGTGTCCTGGGAGTCAGCCAGAAGACCAAGACACTGCCACCACATGTACACAAAAACACGTTGCCTCGGGCAGCCACAAGTGAAGGGAAAATGTCAGTGCAAACACACAAACCTCGTGCACACCAAACCTATAAAAAGGCACACCTACAAAGACAGCTTGCCAGGTGCAACTGCATGCAGATTGCAGCAAGCTGCCAAGCAACAGCTCAGGCTGCTATGCTGCCAAGTACATCAAGAACATGTTGCCAACGGCAACTACAAGTGAGGCAACATACAAGCGGCCCTCACCTGTGGTTGAAGCAACCACACGAGACCGCAGGCAACAGCCTGCGGTTTAGAAGTCACGACCATGACCATGGTCTTGACAGGTAATCTGAAGAGTATGAGTGAGAGATATAAGCGTGTGGCAGGTAAGAGACGTGTGCCTGGTCTGGACCTGAATGTGGGTGATCTGGTGTGGTTGTCTACAAAGAATATCAAACTGAAGGTTCCCTCCTAGAAGTTGGGTCCTAAGTTTATTGGGCCTTACAAGATCTTGTCCGTCATCAATCCCGTTGCCTTCTGTCTTGATCTTCCTCAGACTTGGAAGATCCATAATGTTTTTCACAGGTCCCTATTAAAACCTTATGTCCAACCCACTGTACCCTCCTCTTTGCCTCCTCCTCCGATTGTTGTTGAAGGTAATCTTGAATTTCAGGTCTCTAGGATTGTGGATTCTCGCATTATCCGCGGTTCTCTCCAGTACCTCGTTCATTGGGAGGGTTATGGTCCTGAGGAGAGGATGTGGGTCCCAGTGTCGGACATTAAGGCCACTCGTCTCATCAGGGCTTTCCATAGGTCTCATCCTGAGAAGGTGGGCTCTCAGTGTCCGGAGTCCACCCATAGAGGGAGGGGTGCTGTCACCGCCAGTTCTGTGAGAAGGTCTAGCAGACGTCCTTCTCTACCTCTTGCATGATGTTCTTTGTTTTGGTTTCACTTTGTCATCTCCTTTCCTTCTCCCAGGTGTCACCTATTTAGACTAATCGTCTCCCTTTATATTCCCTCCCATACTGCCTCACTTTGCGGTTTATACGACTTCCTGGATGAAGTGTTCACTGCTGTTTACTCAGATAAGTCTTTTCATGTATTGTGTTTCCTTGCTGGCTTGATTCTAGGTGACCCTGACTCCGTCCGTATTAAGTGCAGGGAGCCGGTGGTCGTGTCCCCTCACTATTATAGGGTTTTCAGGTGTCGCACAGTCTTAGGTACGTGGGCATGCAATCGTCTACCATTGAGACCCATGCACGGGCATAGCAGTCAGGGAGAGCTCTTAGGGTTTTTTAGGGCTCACCTATATGCTCCTTAGTTTGGGATCAAGCCAGTCGAACGTTTATTCATAAGTTCCAGCTATCTGCAACATCATCCGTGACAGCGGCGGGCGGTGATCGGAACAAGGTGCCTGCTCAAATTATTGAGCAGGCACCTTGGGTTAATGCGTGGGGGAATCCTGTGACCCCCATGTGTCGTCAATTCAGAACTGCAGTTTGCGGCTTTTACGGGATATGCGGCGGGCGGTCGGAGGTGCCATCGGGTCCCCGTGCGGGTGTAAGGGGGACCGGATGGCATGGAAGGCAGTGCGATGCCTTCCTTAGGCCGATGCCGGTGACGACCCTGTGAGATCCAGCCCCTTGGATCTCACAGGCAGGAAGTTGAATGAGTAATACACACTGTATTATTCATACAGACAATGCATTCCAATGAAGTATTGGAATGCATTGTAAAGGGGATTAGACCCCCAAAGGTTGAAGTCCCAAAGTGGGACAAAAAAATAAAGTGAAAATAGAGTAGAAAATGTAAGTTTTTCCCCCCAAAAATGTAAAGTTTCAAGTAAAAAAAATATAAAAATACGTCATTTCCCCCAAATAAAGCTAATAAAAATTGGTAAAAAATAGGGGGAAAAAAGTTGACATATTAGGTATCACCGCGTACGTATCAACCGGCTCTATAAACATATCACAGGACCTAACCCCTCAGATGAACACTGTAAAAAAGAAAAAGAAAAACTGTGCTAAATAAACCATTTTTTGTCACCTTATATCACAAAAAGTACAACAGCAAGCGATCAAAAAGGCGTATGCCCACCAAAATAGTACCAATCTAACCGTCACCTCATCCCGCAAAAAATGAGCCCATACCTAAGACAATCACCCAAAAAATAAAAAAAACTATGGCTCAGAATATAGAGACACTAAAACATCATTTTTTTGTTTTAAAAAAGCTGTTATTATGTAAAACTTAAGTAAATTTTAAAAAGTATACATATTAGGTATCGCCGCGTCCATAATAACCTGCTCTATAAAAATATCACATGACCTAACCCCTCAGGTGAACACCGTAAAAAAAAAAAACTGTGTCAAAAAAACCTTTTTTTGTCACCTTACATCACAAAAAGTGTAATAGCAAGCGATCAAAAAGTCATACGCACCCCAAAATAGTGCCAATCAAACCGTCATCTCATCCCGCAAAAATCATACCCTACCCAAGATAATCGCCCACAAACTGAAAAAATTATGGCTTTCAGACTATGGATACACTAAAACATGATTTTTTTGGTTTCAAAAATCAAATCATTGTGTAAAACTTACATAAATAAAAAAAAGTATACATATTAGGTATCGCCACGTCCGTAATAACATGCTCTATAAAAAAAATTCACATGACCTAACCCCTCAGGTGAATACGGTAAAAAAAAACATGAAGTGTAATAGCAAGCGATCAAACTATGGAAACACTAAAACATGATTTTTTTTGTTTCAAAAATGAAATCATTGTGTAAAACTTACATAAATAAAAAAATAGTATACATATTAGGTACCGCCGCGTCCGTGACGATCTGCTCTATAAAAATACCACATGATCTAGCCTGTCAGATGAATGTTGTAAATAAAAAAAATAAAAAAAACCTGTGCCAAAACAGCTATTTCTTGTTACATTGCCTCACAAAAAGTGTAGTATAGAGCAACCAAAAATCATATGTACCCTAAGCTAGTACCAACAAAACTGCCACCCTATCCCGTAGTTTCTAAAATGGGGTCACTTTTTTGGAGTTTCTACTCTAGGGGTGCATCGGGGGGCTTCAAATGGGACATGGTATAAAAAAAAACAGTCCAGCAAAATCTGCCTTCCAAAATCCGTATGGCAGTTTACGACCACATATGGGGTGTTTCTGTAAACTACAGAATCAGGGCAATAAATATTGAGTTTTGTTTGGCTTTTAACCCTTGTTTTGTAACTGGGAAAAAAAATTGAAAATCTGCCAAAAAAGTGAAATTTTTAAATTGTATCTCTATTTTCCATTAATTCTTGTGGAACACCTAAAGGGTTAACAAAGTTTGTAAAATCAGTTTTGAATACCTTGAGGGGTTTAGTTTCTAGAATGGGGTCATTTTTGGGTGGTTTCTATTATGTAAGCCTCACAAAGTGACTTCAGACCTGTACTGGTCCTTAAAAAGTGGGTTTTTGAAAATTTCAGAAAAATTTAAAGATTTGCTTGTAAACTTCAAAGCCTTGTAACATCCCCAAAAAACAAAATATAATTCCCAAAATGATCCAAACATCAAGTAGACATATGGGGAATGTAAAGTAATAAGTATTTTTGGAGGTATTACTATGTATTATAGAAGTAGAGAAATTGAAACTCAAAAATTTGCTAATTTTTCCAAATATTTGGTAATTTTATTTTTTTTATAAATAAAAAAGATTTATTTTTTTTACTCCATTTTACCAGTGTCATGAAATACAATATGTGACGGAAAAAAAAATCTCAGAATGGCCTGGATAAGTCAAAGCGTTTTAAAGTTATCACCACATAAAGTGACACTGGTCAGATTTGCAAAAAATGACCTGCTCCTTAAGGTGAAAATGAGCCCCGTCCCTAAGGGGTTAAGGTGAAAAAGTTTATGGGGGTCAGAGCTAATTTTTATTCCCAGATATGTCAGTGAACGGGCATCCCAACTCTATGGGGATTGTGTCATCAACCACACCCTGACTGAGGGCCTAATACCCATACCCATGATTTTTTCATACTGATCTTAAAGTTGGAGAGAGGGCTAAACCTTTCTAATATTTCATAGATTAGGGGCAGAGAGACCACGGGATTGGATGTGATCACTAGAAGATTGTCTGCAAAGGCCGCCATGTTACGTTATTGATCGCCCAATTTAATACCCTCTATTTTCTCCTCCTGTCTAATGGCCTGAAGCAGGGGTTCCATAGTTAGTACAAAGATCAGGGGGGAGAGAGGGCACCCCTGTCTCATGCTGTTTTTAATAGGGAAAGAGGGGTATAGGGTATCATTCACCATTATAGCAGCTGAGGCATTATCATACATGGAAAATATAGTCTTAATAAATGGTTCTGGAAGGCCAAATTTTCCCAGCGTGAAGCGCATGTACTCACAATTGACCCTATCAAAGGCCTTTTCGGCATCAGTGCTGATAAGAACCAATGGGTAGGAGTGCTTTTTGGAATTATATAGTATATCTATAATTCTGGCTGTGTTGTCTCTCCCTTCTCGACCCTTAATGAATCCTGTCTGGTCTCTGTGTATTAAGGAAGGTAGATAGTTGGAAAGGCGGTTTGCTAGCATCTTTGCCAGTAGTTTGAGATCAAGGTTGAGCAGGGAAATAGGGCGGTAGCTGGCGCAATAAGCTGGGTCTTTACCCTCTTTAGGTAAGTGATTGGTGATGTGTGCTCTTGTCATGTCCATGGACAGGGGGGATCCCATCAGGGAGAGGTTACATATAGATAGCAAGTGTGGGATGAGGGTTTTACTGAAGGTGCGATAATAAAGAGCTGGCAGGCCATCTGGGCCTGGAGCCTTGCCCCTGGGTAGTTGTTTTATGGCTGTCTGGAGTTCTTCAGTTGTAAATAGAGAACTCAACACCTCCACCTGGGAGTCTTCCAGTGAAGCGAGTGACACGGATTGAAGAAAGGTTTTAATTGGGTCTATTGATGCCAGTTGGCCTTCCCTTGTATCATTTTGGGAGATATTGTATAGTGATTTGTAAAAGTCTAGGAATTGCAATGCTATGTCTTTGGTTGTAATTGCTACTCTATTTCCCCTGATTTGTGAATCCTACAAATGTAGTTATGTGACTTCCTTTGTTTAATACGACTCATAAACTTGGAGGCTTTATCTCCATGTGCAAAATATTTATACTGTGAGTGTAAGAAATATTTGGCTGATACAGTATTAAGGAGTTTTTTTTTTTTTATTCAACATTTTATTCAATTTTTCAGTTGAAAGTATCCAAATGCATAAGAATAATATTGACAAGCTCATTGGTCAACAATACACATGTGTTACATAAGAAAATACACATATAATAATAATCCCTCAACATCTTTCCCTCCCCCAACACCCTTTCCATTTGGATACGACCCACGACTCTTTAGTTTATATATCAAATACCACTCTGTATGTTGGAAATTTGTCATAAGAGAGTTAATATCCTCTGTAGATAGATGTCTAGATATAAAAGTATTCTATTTGTCTAAGAATCGAGTTGACTTCTGACTTTTATGTGCCTCTGCCTCCAGCTGGTCCATCAGTAAATAGCGTCTCATTTGCCTCTGGAATTCTCCCACTGAAGGTGTCTGCGGGACTAGCCAGTTGCGCAATAAACATCTCAAAGCCACAAGTAACGCTTCATTCACCAACCCTGGAATCTTAATATTTTCCGGGAAAACATGAAATAATATCACCCCCGGTTCACAAGGTAAGACTATTTGCCAGGTGTCTTTGATCCAGGCTAAGATCCATTCCCAGTACAGCCGAACCTTCGAGCAGAGCCAGATACAGTGATCCAGAGTAGCTTTTGGAGTACCGCACTTAGGACATTCGGTCAGTCTGGTCTTGTTGGTATCTGAAGATGGGATGTTGAAGGCATATATTGCTCTGTGAATCAATTTTAATTGTGACTCCCTCCATCCCTCACAAGCAACTGCTTTCCTTGTTTTCAACCAACCATGCATAGTTTTATCCTTCCAATCCTCTTCCTCCAGCAACGCCTTCCATCCCTTACATAGTTGGGCATAGGCTTTATTATTATCTCTATCCCTCAGGTGTTTATAGATTTCCGATAAAGATACCTTATTCCCCATCTGTTTAAGTAATATATCAAAACTGTTTGCAGAACATTCTCGACTTACGTCTCTTAATCTGCTTTTACAGAAGTGCATGAGCTGATAATACTGTAGTTCATGACCCATTGGTAGCCAAAACTTTTCCTGCATTTCCGGGAAAGTTAGATATCTTGGATCTCTAACATGGAGGAGTTGGCAAAACAGTACAAGTCCCCTATCCTTCCATAAACCAAATAATTTATTCTGACTTCCTATTACAAAATCAGGGTGACTCCAAAGTGGCATAAATTTAGAAGCCAAAAAGGGTAGATTATACAGCTTCCTCACCTCCTTCCAAGCAACTATTGTGTCTCTCATTGTCACCGCAGTTTTAATGTCTTTGGGCCACGATGCTAGTTTGGTGTGCAAAAGCGTACCCAAATCCCAGCCCTGTACTAATTCTCTTTCCAATTTAATGTTAGAGTAATGGGATGTCTGTGCCAACCAATCTTTACAATGACAGAAAAGGCTTGCCAAGTTGTATCGTCTTATATCTGGGAAACTCACCCCTCCCTTCTCCAAAGGTAAAGATAAAGTTTTTAATGCCACTCTTGCTCTTTTTTTTCACCATATAAATTGTAAGAAAGCGCCATTCAACACTTTTATGTCCTTTTGTCGGATTAATATAGGTAAGGTCTGCATAGGGTACAATAATTTGGGGAAGCTGACCATTTTTATCAAATGGCATCTACCCAAGAGTGATAAAGGTAAATTTTGCCATCTGTTCAGGTCCTGGGTAATCTGTTTTATTAGGGGCGTATAGTTTAGGCTATAGAGCGTGTGTGGTGAGTGCCCAATTTTAATTCCCAAGTATGTGATATATTGTTTGGCTATCGAAATTGGATATCCCTGGATGACTTTTGGCCTTCTCGGGTCTGGAGTCCCTATATATAGCAGTTTGCACTTACCAGTGTTGATTTTAAAACCTGATGCCTTCCCAAAGTCTTCTATTACTTGAAATATTTTGCCTATGTCCTTTTGGGGGTTGGCTAAAAAAAGTATGATATCATCAGCAAAGAGAGATATTTTCACTTCCTGTGTACCTATTTGAATCCCCTCATAAACATCAGATTGCTCTAAGTATCTTGCAAGAGGTTCTACCGCAATATTAAACAATAGTGGTGAAAGGGGGCATCCCTGCCAAAGTTCTTTTAAGTAGTGGAAAGGATTTTGATAGAAACCCCGTCTAGGACTTTCGCCAACCATTCCCAGCTCACATTATCGAACGCCTTCTCGGCATCTATTGTTAACAATGCTGGAGAGCTGAAGTTTGTTTGTTGTCTGTTGACAAAATCTAGCACTGTCATTACCCTTCTAGTGTTGAATACCGCCGACCTTCCTTTCACGAAACCGACCTGCGAAGGACCTATCAGGTCCGGCAACATATTTGCCAGTCTATTAGCCATGATTTTTGAGAAAAATTTTTGGTCAACATTTATTAGGGATATTGGCCTGTATGAAGATGGCAGAAGAGGATCTTTTCCAGGCTTTGGTAGTAGGCGTATGTGAGCTGTATTATTAGTTAACGTTGGTACCTGACCTCCCAGTATTTTATTAAAACCTTCCTTCAGAAGATGCACTAATTCTTCCCTTAGTATCTTGTAGAATTCCCCTGTATATCCGTCTGGTCCAGGTGACTTTCCTGACTGAAGGGATCTGATAGTGTCAGGGACCTCTTCCATAGATATTGGTTTATTTA
Organism: Bufo bufo; assembly: GCF_905171765.1. Taxonomy (NCBI): domain Eukaryota; kingdom Metazoa; phylum Chordata; class Amphibia; order Anura; family Bufonidae; genus Bufo; species Bufo bufo. Next base: position 411,690,308 of record NC_053392.1, read on the forward strand.
GTACCTCTAATTGGCTATCTTGGAGTTTTGGGATATTGACTCGATCCAATAAAGATATCAGAGGGGGTTGGGTCTGAGAATCTACCTCATAGAGTTTTTGGTAGTATGTCCTGAAAATCTCCAGAATTTTTTCTGGATCACTCTGATTTACTCCCTGTTTATCTGAGATGGTGGGAATATACGTAGGGCCTCTTGGTACTCTAGACAGTCTAGCTAACAGTCTGCCCGATTTGTTCCCATATGTAAATAGTTTAGACTCCTTTTGTGATCTGTACATATTTTCCCATCTATTATACCATAACTCATAGTTTTTCTTGGCCGTCACCCAATCTAATTTATGTTGGTCAATGGGATAAAGGAGGAAAGTCGTATACTTCTTCCTTAATGATTCCGTGACCTCATCTAGTTTTTTGACGGTTTTTGCTTTTAGTGAATGCACATATGAAATAATTCTTCCTCTCAGCACTGCTTTTTCTGTGTCCCATAAAAGTATGGGATTATCGACATGTTGAGCATTATCTGCTGTAAACTCCATGTGCCACCCTTTTAATATATCTATGAAGTTATCATTTCCCCCCAGAAATGATGGAAATCGCCAAATGAAGTCAGATCCTTTGCGAACCTGATCTCTCAAATCTAGCTGTATCGGTACGTGATCTGATATAACCATATCTAAAATTTTGGAATTGCGTACTTTGCTGTGCATACTTGCAGAGATTAAGAGATAGTCTATTTGAGACCATGACTCATTGGGCGCTGAGTAAAATGTAAATTCTCGCCCTTCCGGGTTATGAATTCTCCAGGGATCAATGAGGTCATTATCTCGCGCCAAATTTTCAAGTACTTTCTCTCTTCCTGAACACCTTTTTCCCAGGTTTCTCACAGGCTTTCTATCCTCGCCTCTATTCATGACTGTGTTCATGTCTCCCCCTACTATGATGTTACGTTTTTGAATCAACCCAAGACGTGAGTTTAGTGAATCAAAAAACTTAAAATTATCACCATTTGGGCCATATACATTAACTAGACATAATTCCTCGCCTGAAGATATTATAGACGCCACTTGCCATCTCCCCTCAACGTCAGCTGTATGATGCAAAATCTTGAAATCCAAGGACTTGTGAAATAATATTAGTGTTCCTGCTTTCTTATTTATGGAGGCAGACCCTATTACTTTTCCCACCCACATCTTCTCCATCCGAGCAAAGTCAACTTCCTCAAGATGGGTCTCTTGGAGCATTGCAATATCTACTTTACATCTCCGCAAGTGTTTCAGGACCATGTTGCGTTTTTCAGGGGAGCGAAGCCCCTTTACATTCCAGGATATTAATCTCATAACTGACTTGTTGTATGGATCAGATGTGGATGAGAAGTATGAGCAGGTATCCAGATGAAAATAACATCCCCTCCTACCCTCTCCCAACACCCCACCCCTGTACAGATCAGTGATTTAAAACTATCATCTAATCGATATATAACCATCTCTCCTCTGTCTGTTATATACCTCTCTATTGGTAAAACGAACTCCACTTTTTTCCGACATGGTCGGTCTACCCATATAATATGGTTTAAGACAATTATAAAACCAGTGCTAAGCATATCACAACCTATCAACTGATAAGTGCTGTTTTGCTTTAGATTCTACACAAAACTATGAACTAACCAAGGTTATAAATAATGCTAACATATAAGATGCATCACTACACCTCTTGTAATCTGGAATAAGACAAATATATTAGATCAGTGTGACAGTCACCATTTCTCTAGGTTCCACAGGGATTTATGTCACGCCGTTGCTTGGCAGCTTCAGCATACGAAACGCCTTCCTCTGTACCATATTCTCCTCTGTTCCCCTTTTTTTCTTGGCGCGGATTACGACCTAGTGGCCTTTGATCTGAGATGTCCGACTCCAGTTGTTGCCGCGCTTCTTCGGACTAAGTGTAAGTAGAAGTAGTACCATCAGTGTGGAAGACTTTCGATATTGCTGGATATAGTAATGCAAATCTAGTACGCCTTTCGTACAGTTACGAGCATATATTAGAAAACTCCCTCCTCTTCTTCTGGACGTCCGCGGAATAGTCGCCAAAGATTAGGACTTTCTGGCCTCTTATCTCTAGCGAGGATTTTTGGCACTTGTACATTCGCATGATTGCTGTTTTGTCTGTAAAGTCCAGATATTTGACTATGACTGGTCTCGGTCTTCTTGTTAGTGCAGACGGCGCCTTTAAGTTACGATCTACACCCTCCCGCAGGTCTGGGCCTATGCGATGCGCTCTTTCCACTTTACAAGCACTATCCAGACCTAATGCCTTCGGAATTTCATGTTCACATATAAGCGCTAAATCATGGGCTGGAATTGATTCTTGCAAACCCAGTATGCGCAAGTTATTCCTGCGTGAGCGGTTCTCTAAATCATCCACTTTTATTTTAAGGGCTTTGGTTTCGCTCACTGTTTTCTCCAGCATCATCTGTAGGTCAGAGCAAGATTCTTCAGGCGTCTGGATTCTGTTCTCAGCGCTCTCCAGCCTGTTTCCATGTTCGGCTGTGGTCGCCTGTAAGGACTGAAGAGTCAGCCCAACTGTGTTTGCCAGGGATTCCTGCAGGTCAGGTAGGATCCAATTTGCAACTTCAATTGCCAGCCTTACATAGTCTACCTGCGGATCTTCCCCCTGCGACTCAGGCTCTTTGTGTGAAGATTGTTCGTCCAGTACACTTAGCTGTGTGGGCGGGAAGGATTCCTCCTCAGCTGCCTCATGTTCCCGCGCTGCAGGCTTTCCCAGCTTCTGGGTTTTTGTCTTATTCCTCGTCCCCATATTCATGATGTAGCGATCCATATGTTCCCACCGGACCGGCGTGTACGATTTCCCAGGAATATATTCGGTATGTATGAGGGATTTAGCTTGCTATTCACCGACCTTCACGGAGCTGAGGTTAGCTACGTCTCTCCATGTCGGCGCCGGAACTGGAAGTCTTAAGGAGGTTTTTCAGTTCCGCTCTTAGATCCATAAGTTTAGAGAGATGGGAATCTAACAAGGATTGTTTGTGAAGGGATTCTATCTTTTGTATCTCACCTAGGAGGGTTTCTATATGAGCATTCCTCTCCTTCTTAATTCGAGAGCCTATATTAATGAAATGACCTCTTATGCACGCTTTATGAGTGTCCCAAACCGTATGTGGTGTGGTCTCTGAGAGAGAGTTCAGTCGGAAATACTCATCCAGGAGCCCGTGCACACGATCAATAAGGTATTTATTGTTAATTTAGGCACCATCTAAAGGCCCGTGGGGAGAGTTGTGGAGCTGAGATGGTCAGATGTACAGGGGAGTGGTCTGACATGTGAATGGAGTCAATACAAGCTGATGAGCAAAGCTGTAGGTTCTCCTTAGAGATGAACTGGTAATCTAGTCTATGGTATGACCCATGCATGGTTGAGAAGAAGGTGCAGTCACGTTCAGAGGGATTCATCAATCTCCAAACATCCACTAAATGGGAGTTTTCAAGTTTTTTACATAGAGAGCTTAAGGCCTTCTTTGAAATGTCTGATTTCTGAGATGTAGAATCTAAAAGAGGTTCTAGGGTGTGTAGACAGACAGCAGGAATTGTATTGGAGGGAGTGTATATCTCGCCCAGAAAGTTAAGCTGGACAAGATATTAAAATCCGGATAATGTTGTTTTGTTCAGCAGCCTAGTTGAGAGTGAGGCAGGGGCCTCAGTCATTATACCAGCTGAGCCAGGTGAATGCGTTTTGCTGTTACTTCTGCATAGCCGAACCTGGCGAATGTGTTTTTGGTTTGTTTATTTCTGTTATCTTGCTGAACCCTGTGGAGTTGAAATAAATCTCTACATTACTGCACTGGGACTGTGTCACCTACCCCGTGTCAGAACATTACAAGCGGTGGAGGATGCGTGTAATGCAGAGCCGTTGCTAATAGTTACGGCGTGATACGTATAGACGCTAAAGATTTTCCTCAGCTACTGAAAGGGCAGCTTTGCCTGTGGATCGGCGGGTCCACGAAAACCTCTGCGATTACTCCCAAGAGCATTGCCTGTGGATCGGTGGGTCCACGAAAACTTGGCAATCACTCCAGAGAGCATTGCCTGTTGAACGGCAGGTCCACGAAAACTCTGCAGCTACTCCAAGGAGCACTGCCTGTGGACCGGCAGGTTCACGAAGATTCTGGTAGGAGTTATATGGTGTACTGTTGATGTCCTGGGTGAAGTCCCTATCGACCATGCAGTCACAAACCCACCCTATGGAGGAAGTGGTAAAAACTCTGGTGCAGTCCCAAGAACGAGCCTTGGAGCAGCAGCGCCAGTCCCAGGAACAAACCGCACGTCTAATGCTGGAACAAATGGTGTTGTTAAAAGAGGGAGTCTTGGCATGTTCTGAGTCCCACGGGGGGAGGGGCCCTGCGAGCTGCGGTGCCAGGGAGGCCGTGCAACGCTCCCTTCAAAAAATGACTCCTGGGGACGATGTTGAGACTTACCTTACCATCTTTGAGAGAGCAGCCCAAAGGGAGAAACTCCCCAAGGAAGACTGGGTTGCGGTTCTGGCACCCTATCTGATCAGGGAACCCCAGAAAGCCTATCATGACCTCAGTGAGAAAGATGTCCGAGATTATGCAAAATTGACAGTACAAATTCTCGCTCGTTTGGGGGTTACAGCAGCAGTACGGGCTAGAAGAGTCAGGGCTTGGGCATACCAGTCAGACCGGCCACCTCGATCCCAAACGTTTGACCTTTCTTCTCATCCGGTAAAAAAATGCTGGAACCAGATGTCTGCACTCCAGCACAGATTGTTGAGAGGGTGGTCGTCGACCTTTTTTCCCGGGCCCTCCCCAGTAAGCTGCAGCGGTGGGTTGGCCAGGGAGATCCCCAGGGGGCGGACAAACTAGTAGAACTAGTGGAGAGGTTTGTTGCCACAGAGGGAAACCTCCAGGAGGGGCCCACCAACTCGGGATCATCTGGGAAGTGTAGGGCTCTGATTGGCAAATTACGTCGTTTGGTAAAAGGGGATGACAAAGAAACCGCAGGTCCCACGAGAGACTCCATGGCTAGGAGACTGGGGCAGGTTTAGTGTTGGAGGTGCCGGGATTTTGGTCAAGTCATGGCCCAGTGTCCACTGGCCATGGAGCCTATGGACTGTAACTACAGCCGACGCCAATCCCTGTTTGCAGCCCAGTCATGTCTGGCTACCATGGGCCTAGAGACTGAGCCACAAGTGTGCAAACTTGTTGTGAACGGCTGCCCTGTCACATCTTTGCTAGACTCGGGTAGTTTAGTGACCTTATTGCATGCCTGCCTTGTACCCGGAACCTGTGTCCCGGATCGATTTGTGAATGTAATGGGCATTCATGGTGACACCCAAAGGTATCCTGTGGCCCTCGCAAAAATAGAGACGCCACAGGGAACAGTAGAATATGAAGTTGCGGTGGTAAAAACCCTTATGCATAGTGTAATTGTGGGGCGGGATTTCCTTCTGTTTTGGGCATTATGGAAAAATGGGGCCGTAGCAGAGAGAGAGCAGAATCCTCCACTGGACGATAACATTAGGACCTATCCCAAGGGAGAGGACGAGACATCTCCACTACAGGTCTTAGCAGGGGAAGATGACGTAGACCCCACCCCCCGAGAAATACCCGAGTTGGAGTTAACCCGTGATAACATTGGTATCGCCCAACTGAGGGATGATACCCTTAGACATGCCAAGGAAAATCTAGTGGTTATTAATGGTGTTCCCCAAAGTCCAGGGGCTGATCAGCAATTTCCTCACTTTGCTATGAATAATAATCTCCTGTATACAGTGGTCAAGAAAGACCTGGAAATCGTTAAGCAGTTGCTGGTCCCTCAGCCCTATAGACGCAAAGTACTTGAGATGGCACATAGCCATGTCCTAGGGGGACACCTGGAAGCCGAGAAGACCCAAGAAAGGGTTCTCCGGAGTTTTTTTTGGATGGGGTCTACCGGGAAGTCGAGGAGTACTGTAAGTCCTGCCCGATATGCCAGATAACGGCACCTATCATTGAGATACCCTTCGAGAGGTTAGGGATGGATTTAATAGGGTCTATTGTAAAGTCGGGACGGGGACACCAATACATCCTAGTGGTTGTAGATTATGCCACACGATATCCGGAAGCGGTTCCCTTGAGAAATGCAGCTTCTAAGAGTATTGCACGTGAGTTGTTCTTTGTGCTCTCTAGGACGGGAATCCCAAAAGAAATTCTGACCGACCAAGGCATTCCATTTATGTCCATGGTAGCTGTGCCTGTTGTTGAAAGTGACGCACATACGTACCTCGTATATCATCCTCAAACGGATGGGTTAGTCGAGAGATTTAATAAGACCCTAAAGCATATGCTAAAAAAGGTAGTGGAACAAGACGGTCGTGACTGGGACTGTCTCCTCCCATACCTGATGTTCTCCATACGGGAGGTGCCGCAGGCTTCTACAGGTTTCTCACCTTTTGAGCTGGTTTATGGTCGACACCCAAGGGGATTGTTAGACGTGGCAAAAGAAACCTGGGAAGCTGAGGCCACCCCCTATAAAAGTGTTATTGAACATGTGGCGCAAATGCAGGATCGTATCAAAAAGGTTTGCCCATTAGAGAGCACCTGCAAAAGGCGCAAGAGGCGCAACATAGAGTATATAACAGGGCAGCGAAAATCAGACAGTTCAATCCGGGCGACAGGGTGTTAGTCTTGGAACCAACAGTCGAAAGTAAATTCTTGGCAAAGTGGCAAGGTCCTTATGAGGTAGTAGAGAAGGTTGGAGAAGTAAATTATAAGGTACATCAACCTGGAAGACGTAAACAGTACCAAGTGTATCATGTAAACTTAATAAAACATTGGAATGACAGGGAGGCCTTGGTCGCTGCCAGCCCCAAGAGTAGTATGTCACCACATCCAGCTCCCACAATTAAAATAGGAGAAACCCTCTCCGAGACCCAACAGCAGGAAGTAAAACAGTTCCTGCAGAAGAACAAAACGAAGTTCTTCGACCTGCCCGGAAGGACCCACCTAGTGAAACATGATATTGTCACTGAGCCAGGGAAAAAAATAAACCTAAAACCCTATAGAATACCAGAAGCCCGTCGGGAAGCAGTCTCGGTCGAAGTGAAACGTATGCTAGAATTGGGGGTAATAGAAGAGTCACAAAGTGGGTGGTCCAGCCCGATAGTGTTGATTCCCAAACCAAATGGGATGTGGCGATTTTGCAATGACTTTAGGAAGCTAAATGAAATCTCTGATTTTGATGCATATCCCATGCCCAGAGTTGATGAATTGATCGATAAACTAGGCAGGGCCAGGTATATGATGACTCTGGATCTGATCAAAGGGTATTGGCAAATTCCCTTAACAGATAGAGCCAAGGAAAAAACTGCTTTTTCCACCCCAGAAGGTTTGTTCCAGTACAAGAACATGCCGTTTGGGTTACATGGGGTGCCGGCAACATTCCATAGGTTGATGGATTTGATTTTGAGACCCCATAGTCGTTACGCAGCAGCTTACCTAAACAATGTGGTTGTGTTTAGTGCAGATTGGGGAAGTCACCTCCGTAAAGTACAATCAGTACTAGATGCTATAAGTGACGCAGGTCTTACAATAAATGCAGAAAAGTGTGCAATGGGACTGGAAGAAGCCAAATACCTAGGATATGTTATAGGCAGGGGTATAATTAAGCCCCAAGTGGAGAAAGTAGAGGCGATACAGAATTGGCCGAGGCCAGTAACTAAAAAACAAGTAGCGGACTTCATAGGGATCACTGGGTACTTCCGGAGGTTTGTACCTAATTTTTCGGCAATAGCAGCACCCTTGATGGACTTGACAAAAGGAACAAAGTCCGTAATGGTGTCTTGGTCCCCAGAAGCTGAGAAAGCGTTTCACTGTCTGAAATCGGCTCTGTGTAAACGACTGGTGTTTGTGGCACCGAACTTTACCAAGGAGTTCTTGGTACAGACGGACTCCTCTGACACAGGACTGGGGGCAGTACTATACCAAAGGGTAAACGGTCAAGAACACCCGGTATTATATTTAAGCAGGATGTTGACACCGGCGGAGAAGAATTTAAACTAATGTCAGACCATGCCCCACGGGTTTGGATGAAGCTTAATAAGGAAAAGAATGCCAGGGTTACAAGATGGTTTCTCGCTCTACAGAATTAAATTTTTTCCCTAGAACATAGATCAGGGAAGTCACAGGGCAATGCAGATGCACTGTCAAGAATCCATTGCATGGTGGCTCAAAGGGCCCAGACCTCCGGTCTGGAGAAGAGGGGGGGGGGATATGTAGGCAGACAGCAGGAATTGTATTGGAGGGAGTGTATATCTTGCCCAGAAAGTTAAGCTGGACGAGATATTAAAAGCCGAATAGTGTTGTTTTGTTCAGCAGCCTAGTTGCTGAACTGTTGGTAAATGGTAAAATCAGGGCCGGCTTGGTTGGAGTGGGGAATAGGTGGTGGTGGGATTCACCCCTCCTACTCTATTACAGAGATTGGGGAAGACTCAGCCCGGTCAGCTGAGAAAAGAGTCCCTCATTAAAGGTGCATAAAAGTCTGAGGGAACCAGCAGTGGCTCTCTGCAAACAACCCAGCTGAGAGACACCAGCAGTCTACAGGCTGGTAACAGAGCCGAGTGTTACCATACCCTGGGAGAGTGAGCCAGGGGCCTCAGTCATTATACCAGCTGAGCCAGGTGAATGCGTTTTGCTGTTACTTCTGCTTAGCCGAACCTGGCGAATGTGTTTTTGGTTTGTTTATTTCTGTTATCTTGCTGAACCCTGTGGAGTTGAAATAAATCTCTACATTACTGCACTGGGACTGTTGCATCTGTGTCACCTACTCCGCTTCAGAACATTACAGGTGATATTAAAATCCCCTCCAAAAATGACCACACCCTCCTTGAATGTTTCAATCAGTGGGATTAGAGCATTAAACCATGCAATCTAATTTAACATTTGGTGCGTACACATTGATGAAGGTATACATTTGGTTTGCTATAGTGCCTTTCAGTAGCATGTATCTAACTTCTGTTTCTTGTAGATGGTCATGATAGTGAAATAGGGTCCCTTTACTGAACCCGACTCTCACACCCCTGGGGGCCGAGGAGTCTGAACCACAATGGAATCATGTGGGAAAAGCAGAGTGGGAAAGATTTGGATAGCACTTTTTCTTCTTCATATGTGAAATAATTTGACACCTTTTAGATGGTGAGTTGAAACCCTTAACTTTGTAAGAAGTTATGTGTAGATCTGCCATATCTATCGAGTAAAGGGAAAGACGTAGCGTGGGTCTGAATCAGTGTGTCTATCACTGTTAAAGCCAATTTTTGGTACTCAGCCTCCCAGGGCGGATCCGCCAGGTCCAGCAGGATGGCCTTCCACAAATTTTCCAAACCAGCATGTTCAGCGAAGCATCTACTAATAGGTGAAACAACAAAAACATATTGTAACTAGAGTTGAGCGAACACCTGGATGTTCGGGTTCGACGAGTTCGGCCGAACTTTCGAAAAATGTTCGGGTTCGGGATCCGAACTCGACCCGAACTTCATCCCGAACCCGAACCCCATAGAAGTCAATGGGGACCCGAACTTTTGGGCACTAAAAAGGCTGTAAAACACACCCGGAAAGGGCTAGAGGGCTGCAAAAGGCAGCAAAATGTAGTTAAATCCCCTGCAAACAAATGTAGATAGGGAAATGATGAGTTAACATAAAATAAATAAAAATTAAACAATATTAATTGGAGTGAGGTCCCATAGCACAGAATCAGGCTTCAAGTCACCCACCAATGGAGAAGGTCACTTACTATTATTTTGACCACAGCACCCAGACAAAGGAGAGAGGTCCCACAGCAGAGAACCAGGCATCATATCACCCACCACAGGAGTAGGCCACCATTTAGTTACTTTGACCCCTACACCCAGACGGAGGAGAGAGGTTACACAGCAGAGAATCAGGCATTTAGATCACCCACCACAGGAGTAGGCCACCATTGAATCAGACCCCGGCAACCATGTCAGATGGCACAAGCATAAGCTTTATATCAATCAGCACAGGAGAAGGCGACTTTGACAGACTTTGACCCCTACACCCGGACGGAGGAGAGAGGTTTCAAAGCAGAGAATCAGGCATTTAGATCACCCACCACAGGAGTAGGCCCCAATTTAATGGGACCCCGGCAACCATGTCAGATGGCACAACCATCAGCTTCATATCAATCAGCACAGGAGAAGGCGACTTTGAAAGACTTTGACCCCTACACCCAGACGGAGGAGAGAGGATTCACAGCAGAGAATCAGGCATTTAGATCACCCACCACAGGAGTAGGCCCCCATTGAATCAGACCCTGGCAACCATGTCAGATGGCACAACCATCAGCTTTATATCAATCAGCACAGGAGAAGGCGACTTTGAAAGACTTTGACCCCTACACCCAGATGGAGGAGAGAGGTTTCACAGCAGAGAATCAGGCATCATATCAACCACCACAGGAGAAGCCACCATTTAGTTACTTTGACCCCTGCACCCAGGAAGAGGAGAGAGGCACCACAGCACATATTCTGGCATCATATCAGCCACCACAGGAGAAGCCACCATTGAGTTACTTTGACCCCCGCACCCAGGAAGAGGAGAGAGGCACCACAGCACATATTCTGGCATCATATCAGCCACCACAGGAGAAGCCACCATTGAGTTACTTTGACCCCCGCACCCAGGAAGAGGAGAGAGGCACCACAGCACATATTCTGGCATCATATCAGCCACCACAGGAGAAGCCACCATTGAGTTACTTTGACCCCTGCACCCAGGAAGAGGAGAGAGGCCCCACAGCACATATTCTGGCATCATATCAGCCACCACAGGAGAAGCCACCATTTAGTTACTTTGACCCCTTCACCCAAACAGAGGAGAGAGGTTCCACATCAGAGAATCAGGCATCATATCAACCACCACAGGAGTAGGCCACAATTTAATGGGACCCCGGCAACCATGTCAGATGGCACAACCATCAGCTTCATATCAATCAGCACAGGAGAAGGCGACTTTGAAAGACTTTGACCCCTACACCCAGACGGAGGAGAGAGGTTTCACAGCAGAGAATCAGGCATTTAGATCACCCACCACAGGAGTAGGCCCCCATTGAATCAGACCCTGGCAACCATGTCAGATGGCACAACCATCAGCTTTATATCAATCAGCACAGGAGAAGCCACCATTGAGTTACTTTGACCCCTGCACCCAGGAAGAGGAGAGAGGCCCCACAGCACATATTCTGGCATCATATCAGCCACCACAGGAGAAGCCACCATTGAGTTACTTTGACCCCCGCACCCAGGAAGAAGAGAGAGGCACCACAGCACATATTCTGGCATCATATCAGCCACCACAGGAGAAGCCACCATTGAGTTACTTTGACCCCTGCACCCAGGAAGAGAAGAGAGGCCCCACAGCACATATTCTGGCATCATACTAACCACCACAGGAGAAGCCACCATTGAGTTACTTTGACCCCTGCACCCAGGAAGAGGAGAGAGGCCCCACAGCACATATTCTGGCATCATATCAGCCACCACAGGAGAAGCCACCATTGAGTTACTTTGACCCCCGCACCCAGGAAGAGGAGAGAGGCACCACAGCACATATTCTGGCATCATATCAGCCACCACAGGAGAAGCCACCATTGAGTTACTTTGACCCCCGCACCCAGGAAGAGGAGAGAGGCACCACAGCACATATTCAGGCATCATATCACACACCACAGGAGAAGGCCTCTTTCAGTGATTTAGGCCTTTGGACCCAGACAGAGGAGAGAGGCACCACAGCACATATTCTGGCATCATATCAGCCACCACAGGAGAAGCCACCATTGAGTTACTTTGACCCCTGCACCCAGGAAAAGGAGAGAGGCCCCACAGCACATATTCTGGCATCATATCAGCCACCACAGGAGAAGCCACCATTTAGTTACTTTGACCCCTGCACCCAGGAAGAGGAGAGAGGCACCACAGCACATATTCTGGCATCATATCAGCCACCACAGGAGAAGCCACCATTTAGTTACTTTGACCCCTTCACCCAAAAAGAGGAGAGAGGTTCCACATCAGAGAATCAGGCATCATATCAACCACCACAGGAGTAGGCCAAGATTTAGTTTATTTGACCCCTGCACCCAGGAAGAGGAGAGAGGCCCCACAGCACATATTCTGGCATCATATCACACACCACAGGAGAAGGCCTCTTTCAGTGATTTAGGCCTTTGGACCCAGACAGAGGAGAGAGGTCAGAGATTAGCTTCATATCCCCCAGCACAGCAGAAGACCGCTTTATTTGACTTAGGCCTCAGCACCCAGAGAGAAGACAGAGGTAGCATGGCAGAGGTTATGGCTTCATGTCACCCGTTAGTTTAACCGGCCACTTTCATCTGGTTAGGCCCCGGCGCCCAGACAGAGAAGAGTTTCATTCAACTGTGGGTTTCATAAAATTTGTATCAAATAAAGAAGTGGCCCGTAGCACAACAAGACATGTTTTAGGCAGTTAATAAGGACTACTCTGCACAAGGGAGGGACAGGTCCTGTGGGATCCATGCCTGGTTCATCTTTATGAAGGTCAGCTTGTCCACGTTGGCTGTGGACAGGCGGCTGCGCTTGTCAGTAATGACGCCCCCTGCCGTGCTGAATACGCGTTCAGATAAAACGCTGGCCGCCGGGCAGGAAAGCACCTCCAAGGCATAACATGCTAACTCTGGCCACGTGGACAATTTCGAAACCCAGTAGTTGAATGGGGCCGAACCATCCGTCAGGATGTGGAGGGGTGTGCAGACATACTGTTCAACCATGTTAGTGAAATGCTGCCTCCTGCTAACACGTTCCGTATCAGGTGTCGGTGCAGATAGCTGTGGCGTGGAGACAAAACTTTTCCACATTTCTGCCATGCTAACCCTGCCCTCAGATGAGCTGGCTGTGACACAGCTGCGTTGGCGACCTCTTGCCACTCCTCTGCCTTCACCTTCCACCTGTTCCCCTGTGACATGTGGGAATGCTCTCAAGAGCGCCTCTATCAGCGTGCGCTTGTACTCGCGCATCTTACGGTCGCGCTCCAGTTCAGGAATTAAAGTGGGCACATTGTCTTTATACCGGGGATCCAGCAGGGTGGCCACCCAGTAGTCTGCACACGTTAAAACGTGGGCAACTCTGCTGTCGTTGCGCAGGCATTGGAGCATATATTCGCTCATGTGGGCCAGGCTACCCATGGGTAAGGACAAGCTGTCCTCTGTGGGAGGCGTATCGTCATCGTCCACCGTATCCCCCCAGCCACGCACCAGTGATGGGCCTGGGCTGCCACCCCGCTGTGAACTTGCGTCATCCTCGTCCCCCTCCACCTCCTCCTCCTCATCCTCCTCGTCCTCCAGTACAGTGCCTTGGCTGGCGACTTGTGAACCTGTCCTCTGCTGCTTAAACAAACCTCCCTCTGAGCCACTTCGAACAGACTGGCCCGAAAGTGTTAGAAACGAGCCCTCATCCTCCTCCTCCTCCTCCACCTGGGCCACCTCCTCTAACATCATTGCCCTAAGTGTTTTCTCAAGGAGACATAGAAGTGGTATTGTAACGCTGATAACAGTGTCATCGCCACTGGCCATGTTGGTGGAGTACTCGAAACAGCGCAGCAGGGCACACAGGTCTCGCATGGAGGCCCAATCATTGGTGGTGAAGTGGTGCTGTTCGGCAGTACGACTGACGCGAGGATGTGAACGGCGGAAGCGCGCACAGACGGCCCGCACTTTATGCAGCAGCTCTGACATGTTGGGGTAGTGGTGAATGAACCTCTGCACCACCAAGTTCAGCACATGCGCCAGGCAAGGGATGTGCGTCAAACCGGCTAGTCCCAGAGCTGCCACGAGATTTCGCCCATTATCGCATACCACCAGGCCTGGCTTGAGGCCCACCGGCAGAAACCACTCGTCGGTCTGTTGTTCAATACCCCGCCACAACTCCTTTGCGCTGTGGGGCCTGTCCCCCAAACATATGAGTTTCAGAATGGCCTGCTGACGTTTACCCCGGGCTGTGCTGAAGTTGGTGGTGAAGGTGTGTGGCTGACCGGATGAGCTGGTGGAAGCAGTGGAGGAGGAAGCCGAGTAGGAGGAGGAGGCTACAGGAGGCAGAGAATGATGCCCTGCGATCCTAGGGGGCGGAAGGACGTGCGCCAAGGAACTGTCCGCCGGGGGCCCAGCCGCCACTACATTCATCCAGTGTGCAGTTAGTGAGATATAGCGTCCCTGGCCGTGCTTACTGGTCCACGTATCTGTGGTTAGGTGGACCTTGCCACAAATGGCGTTGCGCAGTGCACACTTGATTTTATCGGACACTTGCATGTGCAGGGAAGGCACGGCTGTCTTGGAGAAGTAGTGGCGGCTGGGAACCACATACTGCGGGACAGCCATGGCCATCAGCTGTTTGAAGCTGTCTGTGTCCACCAGCCGGAATGACAGCATTTCAAAGGCCAGCAGTTTAGAAATGCTGGCGTTCAGGCCAAGGGCTCGAGGGTGACTCGGGGGGAATTTGCGCTTCCTCTCTAAGGTTTGAGATATTGAGAGCTGAACGCTGCTGTGTGATATAGTGGAGACGCTAGTTGACGGTGGCGGTGGTGGTGGTGTCGGTGGCACATCCTCTGTTTGCTGCTCGGCAGGTGGCAACATTCCTCTCGAGGCGGAAGCCGAGGCAGCAGCGGTAGAGGGAGCAGGGGGAGCCTCAGCGAGTGCCTGGTTTTTAAGGTGTGTACCCCACTGCAGTTCATGCTTTGCATGTAGATGCCTGGTCATGCAGGTTGTGCTGAGGTTCAGAACGTTAATGCCTCGCCTCAGGCTCTGATGGCAGAGCGTGCAAGTCACTCGGGTCTTGTCGGTAGAACATTGTTTAAAGAAGTGCCATGCCAGGGAACTCTTTGAAGCTGCCTTTGTGGGGCTGGGTCCCTGTTGGCGATGTCCAGTAGCAGGCGAACTCTGGGGGCGGCGGCTCGTCTGCTTTGGCCCCCTGCTCCCTCTTTGGCTTCGCTGTTGTCTCGGTCTCACCACTACCTCTTCCTCTGAACTGTGAAAGTCATCGCCACGACCTTCAGTCCATGTGGGGTCTAAGACCTCATCGTCCTCTGCATCGTCTTCCACCCAGTCTCCCTCCCTGACCTCCTCCTGTTCAGTCTGCACACTGCAAAAAGACGCGGCAGTGGGCACCTGTGTTTCGTCATCATCAGAGAGTCGGTGACTCTGCTGTGGTGGTATTCCCATGTCCTCTTCATCTGGAGACATAAGTGGTTGTGCGTCAGTGCATGGTATGTCTTCCTCCACTGGGGAAGGGCTAGGTGGACGCCCCTGGGAAACCCTGGAAGCAGAGTCTTCAAACAGAAGAAGAGACTGCTGCATAACTTGTGGCTCAGACCGTTTCCCTGATATGCTTGGGGGTGATGTGACAGACTGATGGGCTTGGTTTTCAGGTGCCACCTGTGCGCTTTCCGCAGAAGACTGGGTGGAAGACCATGTGGTGAACGTGCTGGAAGCACTGTCGGCCACCCAATCGATTAATGCCTGTACCTGCTCAGGCCTTACCATCCTAAGAGCGGCATTGGGCCCCACGAGATATTGCGGTACATTCTGCCGGCTAGTTGAGGGAGTTCGTTCCCTACTGTGTGCGCCTGGGGCCGAACGGCCACGTCCTCTACCAGCAACAGAGGCTCCACGGACACCACCACGACCGCGTCCTCGTCCCTTAATAGTATTTTTCTTCATTGTTGCGATTCAACTCGCACCACAATGAAATATATTATTTTTTATAAGCAAAATCCCCTCACTGGAATACTTTCAGTCTTTTGACTGTATGGATTACAGATGGAATGACTGTTATATGTGAGTACCGCTTTCTTTGACAGATTCTAGTATGGGTACATATATGTTTTCCCAACCCCAGCACATTAGTTTGCTAATTCCAGATGTATGAAACGCAGGCCTAACTGTATCTAGTATATTGAACGCCAGATAAACTAACTTGGCCTTTTTTAAATAAATAAAAAATTCCCTCACTGGAATACTTTCAGTCTTTTGACTGTATGGATTACAGATGGAATGACTGTTATATGTGAGTACCGCTTTCTTTGACAGATTCTAGTATGGGTACATATATGTTTTCCCAACCCCAGCACATTAGTTTGCTAATTCCAGATGTATGAAACGCAGGCCTAACTGTATCTAGTATATTGAACGCCACATAAACTAACTTGGCCTTTTTTAAATAAAAAAAAAATTCCCTCACTGGAATACTTTCAGTCTTTTGACTGTATGGATTACAGATGGAATGACTGTTATATGTGAGTACCGCTTTCTTTGACAGATTCTAGTATGGGTACATATATGTTTTCCCAACCCCAGCACATTAGTTTGCTAATTCCAGATGTATGAAACGCAGGCCTAACTGTATCTAGTATATTGAACGCCAGATAAACTAACTTGGCCTTTTTTAAATAAAAAAAATTCCCTCACTGGAATACTTTCAGTCTTTTGACTGTATGAATTACAGATGGAATGACTGTTATATGTGAGTACCGCTTTCTTTGACAGATTCTAGTATGGGTACATATATGTTTTCCCAACCCCAGCACATTAGTTTGCTAATTCCAGATGTATGAAACGCAGGCCTAACTGTATCTAGTATATTGAACGCCAGATAAACTAACTTGGCCTTTTTTAAATAAAAAAAATCCCCTCACTGGAATACTTTCAGTCTTTTGACTGTATGGATTACAGATGGAATGACTGTTATATGTGAGTACCGCTTTCTTTGACAGATTCTAGTATGGGTACATATATGTTTTCCCAACCCCAGCACATTAGTTTGCTAATTCCAGATGTATGAAACGCAGGCCTAACTGTATCTAGTATATTGAACGCCAGATAAACTAACTTGGCCTTTTTTAAATAAAAAAAATCCCCTCACTGGAATACTTTCAGTCTTTTGACTGTATGGATTACAGATGGAATGACTGTTATATGTGAGTACCGCTTTCTTTGACAGATTCTAGTATGGGTACATATATGTTTTCCCAACCCCAGCACATTAGTTTGCTAATTCCAGATGTATGAAACGCAGGCCTAACTGTATCTAGTATATTGAACGCCAGATAAACTAACTTGGCCTTTTTTAAATAAAAAAAATCCCCTCACTGGAATACTTTCAGTCTTTTGACTGTATGGATTACAGATGGAATGACTGTTATATGTGAGTACCGCTTTCTTTGACAGATTCTAGTATGGGTATATATATGTTTTCCCAACCCCAGCACATTAGTTTGCTAATTCCAGATGTATGAAACGCAGGCCTAACTGTATCTAGTATATTGAACGCCAGATAAACAAACTTGGCCTTTTTTAAATAAAAAAAAAATTCCCTCACTGGAATACTTTCAGTCTTTTGACTGTATGGATTACAGATGGAATGACTGTTATATGTGAGTACCGCTTTCTTTGACAGATTCTAGTATGGGTACATATATGTTTTCCCAACCCCAGCACATTAGTTTGCTAATTCCAGATGTATGAAACGCAGGCCTAACTGTATCTAGTATATTGAACGCCAGATAAACTAACTTGGCCTTTTTTAAATAAAAAAAATTCCCTCACTGGAATACTTTCAGTCTTTTGACTGTATGGATTACAGATGGAATGACTGTTATATGTGAGTACCGCTTTCTTTGACAGATTCTAGTATGGGTACATATATGTTTTCCCAACCCCAGCACATTAGTTTGCTAATTCCAGATGTATGAAACGCAGGCCTAACTGTATCTAGTATATTGAACGCCAGATAAACTAACTTGGCCTTTTTTAAATAAAAAAAATTCCCTCACTGGAATACTTTCAGTCTTTTGACTGTATGGATTACAGATGGAATGACTGTTATATGTGAGTACCGCTTTCTTTGACAGATTCTAGTATGGGTACATATATGTTTTCCCAACCCCAGCACATTAGTTTGCTAATTCCAGATGTATGAAACGCAGGCCTAACTGTATCTAGTATATTGAACGCCAGATAAACTAACTTGGCCTTTTTTAAATAAAAAAAATTCCCTCACTGGAATACTTTCAGTCTTTTGACTGTATGGATTACAGATGGAATGACTGTTATATGTGAGTACCGCTTTCTTTGACAGATTCTAGTATGGGTACATATATGTTTTCCCAACCCCAGCACATTAGTTTGCTAATTCCAGATGTATGAAACGCAGGCCTAACTGTATCTAGTATATTGAACGCCAGATAAACTAACTTGGCCTTTTTTAAATAAAAAAAAAATTCCCTCACTGGAATACTTTATGGCTTTTCACTGTATGGATTACAGGTGGACTGGTATTAGTAGGGGTGACACAAGCACACCCTAGTCCCTGATGTAGGATTTCTATGGCACAGACCACTATTACAAGTGATTAATGGACGTTGGGAGAGATTGTGCTGCAGCACTAGTCCCAAGATGGCCGCCGCCTATCAGCCCAGTAACATGTGCCACAAAATGGTCTGCACAACCTTTAAAAAAAATAGCCTTGGACTGTGCTGCTAAATCGCTATTGGTCTGAATCCCAGGTGTAGATGTCTGACTTGTTTGGAGCTTTGGAATGCACACTGTGGCAGCTTCTGCTGCAGCACTACAAGTCGCAAAATGGCGGCCGGCGGTCAGCCCAGGTACATGTGGATGGAAAAATCACTCTGGCCACTCTAAAAATAGCCAATCCCTATCAAAAAAGCAGCTCAGCTGCAGTTGTTCAGATGAATCACAGGTGGAGGAGAGAAATTTGCTTCCAGTTATTCAATTATCCCTGCCTATTCTCGCCCTAGCATCAGCTGCGTCTATCCCTGTTCTATTCACATCGGGAGTGAGCACGTCCCGACGTGCGCACAAGCTTATAAAGAGGCTGAGTCACATGCTGCACTTGGCCAATCACAGCCTTGCCAATAGTAGGCATGGCTGCGATGGCATCTTAGGGCAAGTAGTATGATGCATGTTGATTGGCTGCTTTGCAGCCTTTCAAAATGCGCCAAAATACATGCCGAACGACGAACCCGAACCCGAACTTTTACGAAAAAGTTCGGGTTCGGGTCCGTGTCACGAACACCCCAAAATTCGGTACGGACCCGAACTATGCTCGAACTGTTCGCTCAACACTAATTGTAACCAAACAAAACAAATTAACAGAGATACTATGGCTTAGATCAGATAATACTGTTCATCCATTCTGCTGTATGAAACATTTGGGGGTAAGTATATAGGTGACATGTAACTTCACCCAAGTACAGGCCGAAGATCAAATCAAAGGATTATTAAATCTCTTGGAATATAGCAGGGAGAAATGGGGAGAGATAGGAAAGGATATGAAAAGAAGAAGGAGAAGGAGGTGACAGGTATAGAGGCAGTATTGTATGGACTATTACAACCCATTCAGCTTAGTTGTCTAATGGCAATCTTCTGGGAGTTGACAGTGATGATCCTCTTTTGTTCTTGTGAGGTTTTGAAGTGCACTGTTTTTCCCAGGGTTCAGCAGTTAATAGAGCTGGGAGATTTGCCAGGTCTTGTATGAGATCCCAGTTTGGAATGTCCAAGGGGTTAATCTTCAGGTGTGCGTATACTGCTTCCAAATCCAGGAAGGTTGAAATTGTCATTCTGTGACCTTCATGCAAAAAAGATAGGCCAAAAGGAAATGTCCATCTATATAGTATCTTATGTGATCTCAGTCAATCTGTAAGGGGTTTTAGGGCTCTCCTTTTTTTAAAGGTGGATTGTACAAGGTCTTGAAAAATTAGGATTTCCATTTCCCTCCCATTCAATTGATTGCATATTGCAGGCTTTTGTGATGACAGCCTCTTTAACTGGGAAATTTAGTAACTTGCAAATGACGTCCCTTTGCGGTTCTGATGGTGGTGGTTTGGGTCTCATTGCCCTATGAGCCCTTTCCAGTATGACTTCATGGGCTGAATCTTGGCCCAGGATAGACAGATTTTCACCACTGTGTTGGGGATATCTCCCGGGGCAACTGTTTCAGGGATGCCCCTAATCCGTAGGTTGTTACGCCTCCCGCAATTTTCTTGTTCTTCTTTGGAGTTGTCAGTGGCGTCGCCAAGGGGGGGCCAGAGGGGTCCACGGCCCCCCCTACATCATGCTGTGCCCCCTCATGTGCCCTCCCAATTGAGCGGCCGCAGCCGGGCACAGGGAGTTGAGCGCTTCCATTGCGCTCATCTCCATAGTCATCTGCCTGTGCTAGTGAGGCGGTGCAAGGGAGGGAGAGGCGTGTCCCTTCCCCTTTCTCTGATAGGCTGCAGGCACTAGGCCGGCAGCCTATCAGAGGCTGGCATAGGCCGCGCGATGAGGTCATCGCGCTGCCTGAGCCATGCAGCACGGGACACAGGCCGGAAGAGGCCTGCATCGTATAGCTGACATGCAGGTAAGTATAAGTGTTTTTTGACATGTATAATAGTTTTACAGGCATATTAGGGGGGCTCTTGTTACTGGCACATTGGGGGGGCTCTAAGCTCTTGTTACTGGGCTGGCACATGATGGGGGGCTCTTGTTACTGGCACATGGGGGGCTCTTGTTACTGGCACATGGGGGGCTCTTGTTACTGGCACATGATGAGGGGGCTCTTGTTACTGGCACATGATGGGGGGGCTCTTATTACTGGCACATGGGGGGGCTCTTGTTACTGGCACATTGGGGGCTCTTGTTACTGGCATATGGGGGGGCTCGTGTTACTGGCACATGATGTGGAGGCTCTTATTACTGGCACATGATGGGGGCTTATTACTGGCAAATGATGGGGGGTTCTTATTACTGGCACATGATGGGGGTTCTTATTACTGGCACATGGGGGGCTCTTGTTACTGGCACATGATGGGGGTCTCTTGTTACTAGCACATGATGTGGGGCTTATTACTGGCACATGATGGGGGGCTTATTACTGGCACATGATGGGGGGCTTATTACTGGCACATGATGGGGGGCTTATTACTGGCACATGATGGGGGGGCTTATTACTGGCACATGATGGGGGGGGCTCTTATTACTGGCACATTATGGGGGCTCTTATTACTGACACATGATGGGGGGGCTCTTGTTACTGGCACGTGATGGGGGGGCTCTTGTTACTGGCACATGATTGGGGGCACTTATTACTGGCACAGGATTGGGGGCACTTATTACTGGCACATGATTAGGGGCACTTATTACTGGCACATTATTGGGGGCACTTATTACTGGCACATTATTGGTGGGCACTATAGGGGTATCTACTGAGTCCACAAAGAACGAGTATTTTTTATGGGGGGCTCTGTACAGTAGCATTTTATACTGGGACACATTATGGTGGGTACTATGGGGAAGGGGGGAGAGGAGTACTATGGAGTCATCTACGGGGGACACTAAGAAGGGGTATTTTATACTTGCAAATTATGGGGGACACTGAGGGCATCTACTGGGGCACGATATATGGGGCATTTTATACTGGTACATTATGGGGGGCACTAGGAGGAAGGGGGGAGAGGAGCACTATGGAGGCATTTACTGGGGGCACTATATAGGGGTATTTTATACTGGCACAGTATGGGGGCACTATGGGGACATTAGCTCAACTGGAGGCATTACAAGGGGATATTTTTTGCACTGTCACATTATAAAGGAGAATTATTTCTACTGGGGGGGCATAATAGTGGGCATTATAACTCCCCCATGGTATGCCTCTCCCTGCTCTGCTATCCCTCTGCCCCTTCTCCAAATCCTTATTATGAAATCTTTCTCATTAGGATAAAACACAACATCAGCTCCGCCGAGCCCC
Source organism: Bufo bufo (assembly GCF_905171765.1). Classification (NCBI taxonomy): domain Eukaryota; kingdom Metazoa; phylum Chordata; class Amphibia; order Anura; family Bufonidae; genus Bufo; species Bufo bufo. The sequence continues at coordinate 411,712,156 of NC_053392.1, forward strand.
CCAGCCAAGTGTTGAAGTGGTGTCCGAGATCACCAAGGGCCAAGCCAAGTAATTATAAGTTTTCATGTGAAATATGTTTGTTATACACATATAGCATACACTGTGCCACACAATATACAGTATACCTCTACACTGTGTAGTCTGTTCTATAAGCACCATTGTTTTGTGGCGGCGGACAGAAAATAATCTGGAAGTGCCCCTCCCGAGACCAGGCTCTGGATCCGCCACTGGACCGCTCACAGGAGTGTAAATTTCTTCTAAACTATAATCCGTATCCTCTGACCTGCAGAAATCATCACTCGCTCGGTAACAACTAACAGGCAGTGCCTGTAGGCTGTAGCCTGGCCCTGTTATCGAAGCTAGCTGAGTGGTGTAAGGTTAAGGTCCTAGTAGAGATAAGCGGACGCCTAATCCTGATTTAAAGTTAAAGTTACTGCAGGATATGGATTACAGTTTAGAAATGTCAAATGTACACTCCTGTGAGAGGCGGGGAGGGAGATCTGTGGATGACACTGTTATAGGGAGGGGGATCTGTGAATGACACTGTTATAGGGAGGGGGATCTGTGGATGACACTGTTATGGAGGGGGAAATGGGGATGACACTGTCATGGGGTGGATCTGTGGATGACACATATAGCATAAGATGCTACATATGGTATGTGTAATCCACAGATCCCCTCCATAACAGTGTCATCCACAGATCCCCCCCCCCATAGCAGTGTCATCCACAGATACCCCTCCCTATAAAAGTGTCATCCACAGGCAACTAGGACATGTTGAAATCTGAGTGATTAAAAAAAAAAAAAACAATCACTCAGATTTCAACATGTCCTAGTTGCCTGTGGATGACAATTTTATAGTGAGGGGGAATCTGTGGATGACACTGTTATGGAGGGGGAAATGATGATGACACTGTCATGGGGTGGATCTGTGGATGACACATATAGCATTAGATGCTATATACGGTATGTGTCATCCACAGATCCCACTCCATAACAGTGTCATCCACAGATCCCCCCCATAGCAGTGTCATCCACACAATGACAGAGTCTGCAGGTGGCGGCAGAATGAGGAGAACACAGAGAGGCACAATGACGGAGTCTGGAGCTGGCAGCAGCATGAGTAGGCCACAGAGTGGCACAAAAACTGTGTGTGGAGGTGGCAGCAGCATGAGTAGGCCACAGAGTGGCACAATGATAGAGTCTGGACGTGCCAGTAGCAGCAGCATCAGGAGGAGGCCACAGAGTGGCTCAATGACAGAGTCTGGAGTTGGCAGCAGCATGAGGAAGCCAAAGAGTAGTACAATGACCAAGTCTGGAGGTGGCATCAGCATGAGTAGGCCACAGAGTGGCACAATGACAGAGTCTGGAGGTGGCAGCAGCATGAGGAAGCCACAGAATGGCACAATCACAGAGTGTGGAGGTGGCAGCAGCATGAAGAAGCCACAGAATGGCACAATGACAGAGTGTCTATTGACCAAGATACTTCTGAGGGAACCTGCCTGGCATGAACAGGCCTCTAGTAGCTACAGACAATGAGAAGACAAAGCGCCAAGATAGTTTTGAGTCTGGAAGAGTCGCGAAAAGTTCATCAATATCCTTTCAAAAGTTCATCAACGTCCTTTTACCGCATATAACTGCAGCGCTGACCGCAGAATAAATTTTGTTTTTCGACCAAAATACTTCAATAAAGATTTTACCACATATAACCGCAGCGCTGACCACTGAATTTATTTTGTTTTTCGACCGACATACTTCAATAAAGATTTTACCACATATTACTACAGCGCTGAACGCTGAATAAAATACATTTTTCCACCGAAATAAGTCACAAAAGATTTTACCGCATATAACTGCAGCACTGAACACTATTTATTTTTTCACCTAAATTAGTCACAAAAGATTTTACCGTATATAACTGCAGCGCTGAACGCTGAATACAATTTCTTTTTTCCACCGAAATAAGTCACAAAAGAGTTTACCGCATATAACTGCAGCGCTGAACGCTGAATAAAATTTGTTTTTCCACCGAAATACGTCCTAAAAGGTTTTAACACATATAACTTCGACCAAAATACGTCAATAAATATTTTACCACATATAACAGAGCACGGAGATGGAGAGGGTCTTCGGATTCCCCCCACACTATACGGACGTCTCAGAAATGAACTGCTGCTCCCGACAGCAGCTCCTGGGAAGGTCATGGAGCATCCCGGTCATCCAGCATCTATTCGCTCCGCTGAAGGATTATTTTGAAAGTGTGTAGAAGCCACGCGGGGCCCCCAAGCTACAGATTTATCATCGAGACATCATGGAGATTTTACCGCATAAAACTACAGCGCTGAACGCTGAATAAAATTTGTTTTTCGACCGCAATACTTCCATAAAGTTTTTACCACATATAACTGCAGCGCTGAACGCTGAATACAATTTGTTTTTCCACCAAAATACATCAATAAAGATTTGATTGCATATAACCGCAGCGCTGAACGCTGAATAAAATTAGTTTTTCCACCATAGTACTTCCATAAAGATTTTACCACATATAACTGCAGCGCTGAATGCTGAATACAATTAGTTTTTCATAGAGATATAAAATATAAAATATTGTGACGCACAGGATGAGCCTGAGATCAAATGAGGTGCTCTCAGTAAAGTAGATTCACCCCATCTACTCAATAAAGTAGCAATATAAACAAAAATGCACTGGGCACTCTCTAATATCTCGACCAATACTGAATTTATTATATACTAAGTGCTACCCTATAGTGAAAGGTACTAGGCATAATAAAATATCAAATATAACATAAAAATTGAGGACATCAACAATAAAACATCACAATAAAATTGATAACATAATCGATAATAAAATCGCTGAATAAAACAAAATGCCTATGCTGATTTTCGAACCATAAATGCAACAGCATACACATTAGCAGCACTCACAGGTGTGGAATGTTAAACCTTTGAATCTGAAGGATCGATATTTGTTCGATCAAGATTTATAGCATAAAGATAAAAGTCTTAATCCCACATGAATCGCTTTAGAAGAACAAGGTTAGTCACTGGGAACTCAATTTCATATACAGCTTGTAGTAAGCTATTCCCCAACAAAACGTCCTAGCGGCGTCCCGCTATGTTGAAATCTCAGCGGCGTCCCGCTGAAACAATTAGCTTTGTGTTCCCAACACACATAAGCCGGCATAAAAAATCAAACAGTCTTACCATTCGATGAGGCAAATGCCCATAAGTTGCTCTCGACGTTGGTCTTTCAGTAAAATCGACCGTAGTCTTACGAGTTTTACAAATTTCTTCCGTCTGGATCCCCACGCCGGCGGCTTGTTTGCACGTGAACCTCGATAGTTGTGCACGGTCTTTAATTAGACAAGCTTTTAGCCACCTATTGCGTGGCAGACGGTATTAGACGGGCAATTTCATATAATATTACTTCATCACACATGGCAAGAGATCCTTTGGGGGGTTTGAACCAGATGCGTTTCGGGGTATTAAATAACCCCTTCCTCAGTGGTTACTAGTCCCCCCAGAATGCCCCTCTTTTATAGGGGTTATGATGTGATACAAAATCCGGTCTGGATCTTCTTGTTCATGGAACCAGATGATAATTAGATATTAATCCCTTATTCGAATATAGTCAATGCTGCTATTTGTGAATAATACTTTCAACATCAGTTTATAAATATAAATATATCTGACCATCTAATTAATCGTAAAATCAAAAGAAACAATAATAATAAAATCAATCAAAAATAATATCCCAGCAGTGTTGTAGCTCAAAATCCCACCATACAGTTACACAAACTTAGTTGTACTTTCTATTGGTCGACAAAACGCATCAGATCCCATGCGGTACCGGTGCAGCAATGATGTGTTTTTTTGTAAAAATGGCTAAATGGATAATCCACACTTAAACCTCCTATAACTAGGGGTCTGTTATAGCTATAGTATACCCACTTGCCATCTGGGCCATTTGCCCCCTTCCTGACCAGGCCAAATTTTGCAAAACTGACATATCTCACTTTATGTGGTAATAACTTTGGAGCGCCTTTATTTATCCAAGTCATTCAGTTTTCTCATGACACATTGTACTTCATGATAGTCATAAATTTGAGTCAAAATATTTCACCTTTATTTATGAAAAAATCCCAAATTTACCCAAAAATTTGAAAAATTCGCAATTTTCTAAATTTAAATTTCTCTGCTTTTAAAATAGAAAGTGATACCTCATAAAATATTTATTACGTAACATTCCCCATATGTCTACTTTATGTTGGCATCATTTTGGAAATGTCATTTTATTTTTTTAGGACGTTAGAAGGCTTAGAAGTTTAGAAGCAATTCTTCAAATTTTTAAGAAAATTGCCAAAACCCACTTTTTAAGGACCAGTTCAGGTCTGAAGTCACTTTGTGGGGCCTACATAGTGGATACCCCCATAAATGACCCCATTGTAGAAACTACACCCCTCAAGGTATTCAAAACCGATTTTACAAACTTTGTTAACCCTTTAGGCGTTCCACGAGAATTAAAGGAAAATGGAGATCAAATTTTTAAATTTCACTTTTTTGGCAGATTTTCCATTTTAATAAATTTTTTTCTTTAGCACATCGATGGTTAACAGCCAAACAAAACTCAATATTTATTACCCAGATTCTGCGGTTTACAGAAACACCCCACATGTGGTCATAAACTGCTGTATGGGCACACAGCAGGGCGCAGAAGAAAAGGAACTCCACATGGTTTTTAGGTGCCATGTCCCATTTGAAGCCCCCTGATGCACCCTTACAGTAGAAACTCCCAAGAAGTGACCCCATTTTGGAAACTAGGGGATAAGGTGCCAGTTTTATTAGTACTATTTTTGGGTACATATGATTTTTTGATCATTCATTATAACACTTTATGGGGCAAGGTGACCAAAAAATTTGTTGTTTTAGCACAGTTTCTATTTATTTATTTTTACAGCGTTCACCTGAGGGGTTCAGTCAAGTGACATTTTTATATAGCAGATTGTTACGGACGTGGCGATACCCAATATGTATACTTTTTCTCATTTATTAAAGTTTTACACAATAATAGCATTTTTGAAACAAAAAAATTATGTTTTAGTTTCTCCATGTTCTAAGAGCTATAGTTTTTTTATTTTTTGAGAGATTTTCTTATGTAGGGGCTCATTTTTTGCTGGATGAGGTGTCGGTTTTATTGGTACTATTTTGTGGGACATACGCGTTTTTGATCACTTGGTGTTGCACCTTTTGTGATGCAAGGTGACAAAAATTGCTTGTTTTGACACAGTTTTTTTTTTTTTTACGGTGTTCACCCGAGGGGTTAGGTCATGTGATATTTTTATAGAGCTGGTTTTTACGGACGCGGCAATACCTAATATGTATACTTTTTTTTATTTTTTCTATTTTTAACTTTTTTTTTTCATTCCTTACTTGGGGACTTTTTTTTTTTTACATGTGAAACTTTTTTTAATTTTTTTATTTTCAACTTTTTTTTTTTTTATTTTACACTTTTCGTCCCCCATAAGGTCATACAAGACCTCTGGGGGACATTTGCTTCACTTTTTTTTTTTTTTTTCACTGTTGATTTCTCCTGTAACTGGGGCTGACATAGTAGCCCCAGTTACAGGACAAATGCACCCCTAGAGAGGCTGTACAGCAGCAATCCAGCGCTGTACAGCCTCACAGCAGGGCTGATCGAGGTCTCTGAGAGACCTCACACTGCTCCTGCACACTCCGGTCACGGAGGTCACATGACAGCCGGGCCGGAACAGGAAGCGCACAGAGCTCGGTGAGCGCAGTGTCTGCAGCGATCTAGAAGGCAGGGACACCTGGGCACTGTCCCTGCCTTGTCTTAGGGTTGCAGCTGCACTTTCTGAAAAGACGTACTGGAACGTCCGTTCAGAAATAGACGTCCACCCATAGGAAGTTTATATCCTATGGGCGGACGTAAAGCGGATACCATATATCCCAAAATCTGTTATATTCAACATAATGTCCCATCTAAACATAAGTCTGTTTCTTTGCTGTTGGGAAGAACTTCTTAACACAGAAAATACCGAAGCAAAGGGTGGGGGCCCCTTACTAAGGGAAAACCAGCCAGGGATTGAAAATACCTGGCGAAGTTGACCGTCAGCGAGGGGTGCCCACCTGATGTCTAAAGGAAACCAAAGAGTTCAAACGCTGCATTCAGACCACCAGGAAGCAGGGTGTTCAACTCAAAAATCCGTTGGGTTTCCAACCTAGACATTTTAGCAATATGATTCCCACCCCTCCAATCCTTTTCTACTTTATCAATGGCCGCAAATTTTAGGCCTGATGGATTCTTATCGTGGACAATTCTAAAGTGGTTGGCTAATGAGTGGGTTTCCAGACCTTTCTTAATATTAGCAATATGTTCTGATATGTGCTTCTTCAATGACCTTTTGATCCTCCCAACATATTGACGTTTGCACGGACACTTTACAATATAAATCACATTTTCAGAATTACAAGATAAAATGTGTTTTATAGAGTGTCTGTGCTTGTTTGTGGTTGATATTACTTCACTCGTTATTCGAGGAAAATTAGTGATCTTTAAATTGTTACATTGCCGACATCTAAAAAAATCAAAAAATATTCGCCCAACTGTGGATCGAAGTGGTAGGGTTCATATCATTTTTAATTGTAGGTTCTACTTTATTGCCTAAATTTGCAGCTTTAGTAAATGTGATAAGAGGATTTGTAGGGATGGAAGAGCCTATTATTTTGTCTTTTTGTATTAAGTGCCAATGTTTTTGTATGATGGTCTTAATCTTTTTGTGGTCATGACTATACGGTAATATTAATCGTATTTGATCTTCCTTTTGTTCCTTCTGAGCTATATTTACACAAAAGGCCGCTCGTTCCATATTTCTCACTTTGTTCAGTGCTCCATCTATCAGTGCAACGGGATATTCTTTTTTTTAAAACTCATTCTTCATTTTTAGGATATACAAGGCTATGGTGGCTCACTCCGTTTATAGTTATGGATTGGGTGCTGCTAAGCCTAAAATGACTCACATAGAAGGTAAAAATGTAAAAGATAGAAAGGCTGAGCACTCTCCACCTGGGCCAAACAGAGATACGGACGAAAAGTAGGTAATGGTTACAATATTTATTACACCTAATGCAGATTCAACAATTTAAAATATGCAATATTAAAACAATAACAGCTAGTTAATCATAAAACAAACATATAAAACATATATATAAATCGCAAGGTACATCAATACATCCAATATATATAAATAAGTATAAAAAAAAGCGGTGCTTTTCTGAGATGATGAGTACTATAATTTCTACAATGGCAAGAAAAACCTTTAGGAATGAATATTATCGATAAAAATTCAAAATGCTGAGAGATTGATGAAAAAAATCGATCAAAAAATCCATAAAATCTTCGCCAATAAAGTGCTCAGTGTTTTTTCGGATAATAGTCTAGACAAAGTTCATATTCGATAATTTCAATTCGATAATTTAGACATATTCGATATATGTTCACTGGATGGAATACACCTCTTAATACAGTTCAATTGCCGTCTGACTTGAGCTCACAGTGGCGTCCCACGTGGCTCACAATGTCGGATCCGGCAGTACCTGATTATAGTTGATCAGTTGGAGCGATTCGGGTGGTTCTGTAGTCCCCAATATGAACAGTCTCCAATGGTCTTCACCAGCTTTTTCAGATCTGGGAGATGTATAGGAATCAGGACCCAGTTTGTTTAAATCGAGGTATTCACTCTATGTTGAAGAGTCGAATATTCAACAGAGTGGTAATCCAATTCCAAGATGTTGGGGTCAAAATAAGTTTTCATCAGCTGATGTACGGGTCTTGCAGTAACCAAACGCGTATCGGGGTCTTTGCCTGGCCCCTTCCTCAGTGGTGACCCGCAAAAGGAATCTGTCCCTTTTTATATCCAACATCCTTTAGGGTCTGATGGAACAAAAGTGCGGCATGGATCCGATCGAATATAAAATCTGGTATGGAATAATCGAAATGGTAACTTATGTAGAAAAAAGAGCACATTCAAGGCATATACTTGTATAACAGCAATAGTCTTTTTTAACATTTGCCATTGGATTCTGTCATTATTATACATAAATATTCGTGGGCGGTATTTATGCGGTTTTTAGATCGCAGATGCGATTTTTTTTAGAGAAGGTGCGTTTTGTTGTCCCTTACTTCTGTATATATAAATTATATCAATTACATACAATATAACTCTTAAAATGTGATATAAAACATTTAAAACAAGATATATTAAATTAATTTAAAATGAACAATAGAATTCTTGTCCAGTATTAACTTCACTGGAGAGAAGGGAAAAGAGTGGAAGCCCCCCACCCAAGGGGACCAGAGTGGGTACAACAAACCACCTCTGGGCCAACATCGGGTAGAGGGCTGCCACCCTCGAATCCGACTCAAAGGAAACCGAAGAGTTCGGATTCGGCATTCAAGCCCATAGGTATTATTGAATCAAAGTTAAAAATAAATCTCGATTCAACTCGGGACATTTGTTTGATGAAGTCCCCTCCTCTCCAGTGTGATTTAACCCTTTCAATAGCAGCAAAGGAGAGACAGTTTGGGTCTTGGTTGTGATGCAGTTTAAAATGTCTCGAGACAGTATGTTTCTTTCTTTTAGAGTTCTTTTAGTGCATCCTATATATTGTTTGTCGCACGGACATTGAAGAATATAAATAACATTTTTACTATTACAAGTTAAAAAGTCTTGTATTTCATGTATAAAACTATTAGAAGTGGATGAGACTTTCATTGTTTTTTTAGGAAAACATGTCTTTTTACAATTGGGGCAAGTATTGCACCTAAAAAAAACCTTTCAAATGAAGCCATTTATGCATGGACGGGTCCGAAATAGACTTTCCAGATTTGACAGTCGGGGCAATTTTCAAACCTACATTGGAGGCCTTAGTGTAAACTATGATTGGTTTTCTTGGCCGTAATGCTCCTATAGTTTTATCTTTTTGGATAAAATGCCAGTGTTTATTAATAATTCTTTCAATCTTTTTATAGTGTATATAAAAAGGGAGAATGATGTTTGTACGTTCCAATTCTGGCATACTTTCATGTTTTATAGAATTATCTGTCTCTTTAGGAATTTTATTGAAAAAAGTCTGTCTATCTAATTGTTTTATCTTATTCAACGAGTCTTCAACACATTTTATGGGGTAATTCCTCTCTTTAAATTGTAATTTTAATGCCTCAGCTTCTTGTTCAAAGGTGTCATTATCAGTACAATTCCTCTTTAGACGTATGAATTGGCTGCTCGGAATATTGAGCAGCCATCTAGGTAAATGACAGCTTGAATGGAGGATGAAACCGTTTCTGGCTGTAGGTTTTTGGTAAGTCGAGCATATTAATTTATCTTGTTCAGCTCTAATATTTAGATCCAAAAATTCTAAATGTGTTTTGCTGGTTTTGGAGGAGAAATGGAGGTTCCATTGATTTAGATTAATCCTCTCTAGAAAGGAAGCCAATGTTATTTCGCTTCCCCTCCAAATGAAGATCACGTCGTCAATATAACTGTACCATAGCACCAGGTCCGACCCCAGCATATGATTAATGGTAGGGATGAGCGAACCCAAACTGTATAGTTCGGGTTCGTACCGAATTTTGGGGTGTCCGTGACACGGACCCGAACCCGAACATTTTCGTAAAAGTCTGGGTTCGGGTTCGGTGTTCGGCGCTTTCTTGGCGCTTTTTGAAAGGCTGCAAAGCAGCCAATCAACAAACATCATACTACTTGCCCCAATAGGCCATCACAGCCATGCCTACTATTGGCATGGCTGTGATTGGCCAGTGCAGCATGTGACCCAGCCTCTATATAAGCTTGGGTCACGTAGAGCTGCACGTCACTCTGCTGATACAAGTGTAGGGAGAGGTTGCAGCTGCGACGTTAGGGCGAGATTAGGCAGTGATTAACTCCTCCAAAAGACTTCATTCAGTGATCGATCTACAGCTGTGGATCATTGAACTGCTGCTATTCAATTGCTCACTGTTTTTAGGCTGCCCAGAGCGTTTTTCATTTACTTTTTTCTGGGTTGATCAGCAGCCATTTTGTGGCTTGTGGTGCGCCAGCACAAGCTGCCACCAAGTACATTTAACCATCAATAGTGTGGTTATTTTTTGCTATATCCTACATCAGGGTCAAGCTGTCATCAAGTGCATTTAACCATCAATAGTGTGGTTATTTTTTGGCCATATACTACATCAGGGGCAAGCTTAGCCTGTCACTAAGTGCATTTAACCATCAATAGTGTGGTTATTTTTTGGCTATATCCTATATCAGGGTCAAGCTGTCATCAAGTGCATTTAACCATCAATAGTGTGGTTATTTTTTGGCCATATACTACATCAGGGGCAAGCTGAGCCTGTCACCAAGTGCATTTAACCATCAATAGTGTGGTTATTTTTTGGCTATATCCTACATCAGGGTCAAGCTGAGCCTGTCACCAAGTTATTCTCAATAACTTCACACACACGCTACTGTGCAATTCCAAGTCTAATTCTGTGTGTAAACGTATACCTGTCACCCAGCGCCTAAAAAATAGGCCTCACATTTATATTCATCCAAATCTGTCATTACTGCTTTAGCTGGTCAAGTTATTTAGTGTCCGTCAAAGCACAGTTTGTTCTGGGTTGAAATACAATTCCCAATTTTGCAATTCTCTAAATTAGTGGTTTCTGCTGTATCAGGCCTACTTTAAATCTATCCCTAAAAGGGTATATTAGATTCAAGGTGCTGATAGGGTCATTCTCAATAACTTCACACACACGCTACTGTGCAGATCCAAGTCTAATTCTGTGATTAAACGTATACCTGTCACCCAGCGCCTAAAAAATAGGCCTCACATTTATATTCATCCAAATCTGTCATTACTGCTTTAGCTGGTCAAGTTATTTAGTGTCCGTCAAAGCACAATTTTTGTTCTGGGTTGAAATACAATTCCCATTCTTGCAATTCTCTAAAATAGTGGTTTCTGCTGTATCAGGCCTACTTTAAATCTATCCCTAAAAGGGTATATTAGATTCAAGGTGCTGATAGGGTAATTCTCAATAACTTCACACACACGCTACTGTGCAGATCCAAGTCTAATTCTGTCCGTAAACGTATACTTGTCACCCAGCGCCTAAATAATAGGCCTCAAATTTATATTCAGCTAAATCTGTCATTACTGGTGTGCCTGTATTAGTGTAATACGGTACCTAAATAGATAGCCAGATAGTGTTAGGTGTCTGTAAAAAAAGGCCTGAATTTGAATTCAATACATTGGCCCGAATAATATTTTTCTTATTGTGGTGAACGGTAACAATGAGGAAAACATCTAGTAAGGGACGCGGACGCGGACATAGTCGTGGTGGTGTTAGTGGACCCTCTGGTGCTGGGAGAGGAAGTGGCCATTCAGCCACAGCCACACGTCCTAGTGTACCAACTACCTCAGGTCCCAGTAGCCGCCAGAATTTACAGCCATATTTGGTGGGGCCCAATGCCGATCTAAGGATGGTAAGGCCTGAGCAGGTACAGGCATTAGTCAATTGGGTGGCCGACAGTGGATCCAGCACGTTCACATTATCTCCCACCCAGTCTTCTGCAGAAAGCGCACAGATGGCGCATGAAAACTAAGCCCATCAGTCTGTCACATCACCCCCATGCATATCAGGGAAACTGTCTGAGCCTCTAGTTATGCAGCAGTCTCTTATGCTGTTTGAAGACTCTGCTGGCAGGGTTTCCCAAGGGTATCCACCTAGCCCTTTCCCAGGGGTGGAAGAGATAGAATGCACTAACGCACAACCACTTATGTTTCCTGATGATGAGGACATGGGAATACCACCTCAGCACGTCTCTGATGATGATACACAGGTGCCAACTGCTGCGTCTTTCTGCAGTGTGCAGACTGAACAGGAGGTCAGGGATCAAGACTGGGTGGAAGACGATTCAGGGGACGATGAGGTCCTAGACCCCACATGGAATGAAGGTCGTGCCACTGACTTTCACAGTTCGGAGGAAGAGGCAGTGGTGAGACCGAGCCAACAGCGTAGCAAAAGACAAAGAGGGAGCAGTGGGCAAAAGCAGAATACCCGCCGCCAAGAGACTCCGCCTGCTACTGACTGCCGCCATCTGGGACCAAGAACCCCAAAGGCAGCTTCAAGGAGTTCCCTGGCATGGCACTTCTTCAAACAATGTGCTGACGACAAGACCCGAGTGGTTTGCACGCTGTGCCATCAGAGCCTGAAGCGAGCCATTAACGTTCTGAACCTTAGCACAACCTGAATGACCAGGCACCTGCATGCAAAGCATGAACTGCAGTGGAGTAAACACCTTAAAAACAAGTAAGTCACTCAGGCTCCACCTGCTACCTCTTCTGCTGCTGCCGCCTCGGCCTCTTCTGCTGCTGCCGCCGCCTTGGCCTCTTCCTCCGCCTCTGGAGTAACGTTGGCACCTGCCGCCCAGCAAACATGGGATGTACCACCAACACCACCACCTGCGTCACCAAGCATCTCAACCATGTCACACGGCAGCGTTCAGCTCTCCATCTCACAAACATTTGAGAGAAAGCGTAAATTCCCACCTAGCCACCCTTGATCCCTGGCCCTGAATGCCAGCATTTCTAAACTACTGGCCTATGAAATGCTGTCATTTAGGCTGGTGGACACACACAGCTTCAAACAGCTCATGTCGCTTGCTGTCCCACAGTATGTTGTTCCCAGCCGCCACTACTTCTCCAAGAGAGCCGTGCCTTCCCTGCACAACCAAGTATCCGATAAAATCAAGTGTGCACTGCGTAACGCCATCTGTGGCAAGGTCCACCTAACCACAGATACGTGGACCAGTAAGCACGGCCAGGGACGCTATATCTCCCTAACTGAACACTGGGTAAATGTAGTGGCGGCTGGGCCCCAGGCGGAGAGCTGTTTGGCGCACGTCCTTCCGCCGCCAAGGATCGCAGGCAACATTCTTTGCCTCCTGTCTCCTCCTCCTCCTACTCAGCTTCCTCCTCCTCTTCTTCCACCTGCTCATCCAGTCAGCCACACACCTTCACCACCAACTTCAGCACAGCCCGGGGTAAACGTCAGCAGGCCGTTCTGAAACTCATATGTTTGGGGGACAGGCCCCACACCGCACAGGAGTTGTGGGGGGGTATAGAACAACAGACCGACGAGTGGTTGCTGCCGGTGAGCCTCAAGCCCGGCCTGGTGGTGTGCGATAATGGGCGAAATCTCGTTGCAGCTCTGGGACTAGCCGGTTTGACGCACATCCCTTGCCTGGCGCATGTGCTGAATTTGGTGGTGCAGAAGTTCATTCACAACTACCCCGACATGTCAGAGCTGCTGCATAAAGTGCAGGCCGTCTGTTCACGCTTCCTGCGTTCACATCCTGCCGCGTAACTTCGGCCTTCCCGCTCACCGCCTCATATGTGACGTGCCCACCAGGTGGAACTCCACCTTGCACATGCTGGACAGACTGTGCGAGCAGCAGCAGGCCATAGTGGAGTTTCAGCTGCAGCACGCACGGGTCAGTCGCACTGTGGAACAGCACCACTTCACCACCAATGACTGGGCCTCCATGCGAGACCTGTGTGCCCTGTTGCGCTGTTTCGAGTACTCCACCAACATGGCCAGTGGCGATGATGCCGTTATCAGCGTTACAATACCACTTCTATGTCTCCTTGAGAAAACACTTAGGGCGATGATGGAAGAGGAGGTGGCCCAGGAGGAGGAGGAGGAAGAGGGGTCATTTTTAGCACTTTCAGGCCAGTCTCTTCGAAGTGACTCAGAGGGAGGTTTTTTGCAACAGCAGAGGCCAGGTACAAATGTGGCCAGACAGGGCCCACTACTGGAGGACGAGGAGGACGAGGATGAGGAGGGGGTGGAGGAGGATGAGGATGAAGCATGTTCACAGCGTGGTGGCACCCAACGCAGCTCGGGCCCATCACTGGTGCGTGGCTGGGGGGAAACGCAGGACGATGACGATACGCCTCCCACAGAGGACAGCTTGTCCTTACCTCTGGGCAGCATGGCACACATGAGCGATAAAATGCTGCAGTGCCTGCGCAACGACAGCAGAGTTACCCACATTTTAACGTGTGCGGAGTAATGGGTTGCCACCCTGCTGGATCCACGGTACAAAGACAATGTGCCCACCTTATTTCCTGCACTGGAGCGTGATAGGAAGATGCGCGAGTACAAGCGCACGTTGGTAGACGCGCTACTGAGAGCATTCCCAAATGTCACAGGGGAACAAGTGGAAGCCCAAGGCGAAGGCAGAGGAGGAGCAAGAGGTCGCCAACACAGCTGTGTCACGGCCAGCTCCTCTGAGGGCAGGGTTAGCATGGCAGAGATGTGGAAAAGTTTTGTCACCACGCCACAGCTAACTGCACCACCACCTGATACGGAACGTGTTAGCAGGAGGCAACATTTCACTAACATGGTAAAACAGTACCTGTGCACACCCCTCCACGTACTGACTGATGGTTCGGCCCCATTCAACTTCTGGGTCTCCAAATTGTCCACGTGGCCAGAGCTAGCCTTTTATGCCTTGGAGGTGCTGGCCTGCCTGGCGGCCAGCATTTTTTCTGAACGTGTATTCAGCACGGCAAGGGGCGTCATTACAGACAAACGCAGCCGCCTGTCTACAGCCAATGTGGACAAGCTGACGTTCATAAAAATGAACCAGGCATGGATCCCACAGGACCTGTCCATCTCTTGTGCAGATTAGACATTAACTACCTCCCCTTAGCCATATATTATTGTACTCCAGGGCACTTCCTCATTCAATCCTATTTTTATTTTGATTTTACCATTATATTGCGGGGCAACCCAAAGTTGAATGAACCTCTCCTCTGTCTGGGTGCCGGGGCCTAAAAATATCTGACAGTGGCCTGTTCCAGTGGTGGGTGACATGAAGCCTGATTCTCTGCTATGACATGAAGACTGATTCTCTGCTGACATGAAGCCAGTTTCTCTGCTATGGGACCTCTCTCCTCTGCCTGGGTGCCTGGGCCTAAGTATGTGACAATGGACTGTTCCAGTGGTGGGTGACATGAAGCCTGAGTCTCTGCTATGACATGAAGACTGATTCTCTGCTGACATGAAGCCTGAAACTCTGTTATGGGACCTCTCTCCTCTGTCTGGGTGCCGGGGCCTAAAAATATCTGACAGTGGCCTGTTCCAGTGGTGGGTGACATGAAGCCTGATTCTCTGCTATGACATGAAGACTGATTCTCTGCTGACATGAAGCCTGAATATCTGTTATGGGACCTCTATCCTCTGTCTGGGTGCCGGGGCCTAAAAATATCTGACAGTGGCCTGTTCCAGTGGTGGGTGACATGAAGCCTGATTCTCTGCTATGACATGAAGACTGATTCTCTGCTGACATGAAGCCTGAATCTCTGTTATGGGACCTCTCTCCTCTGTCTGGGTGCCGGGGCCTAAAAATATCTGACAGTGGCCTGTTCCAGTGGTGGGTGACATGAAGCCTGATTCTCTGCTATGACATGAAGACTGATTCTCTGCTGACATGAAGCCTGAATCTCTGTTATGGGACCTCTATCCCCTGTCTGGGTGCCGGGGCCTAAAAATATCTGACAGTGGCCTGTTCCAGTGGTGGGTGACATGAAGCCTGATTCTCTGCTATGACATGAAGACTGATTCTCTGCTGAGTCGCTGACATGAAGCCTGAATCTCTTTTATGGGACCTCTCTCCTCGGTCTGGGTGCCGCGGCCTAAAAATATCTGACAGTGGCCTGTTCCAGTGGTGGGTGACATGAAGCCTGATTCTCTGCTATGACATGAAGACTGATTCTCTGCTGAGTCGCTGACTTGAAGCCAGATTCTATGTTATGGGACCTCTCTCCTCTGTCTGGGTGTCGGGGCCTAAATTATATGACAATGGACTGTACCAATGTTGGGTGACGTGAAGCATGATTCTCTGCTATGACATGAAGACTGATTCTCTGCTGACATGAAGCCAGATTCTATGTTATGGGACCTCTCTCCTCTGTCTGGGTGCCGGGGCCTAAATTATATGACAATGGACTGTTCCAATGTTGGGTGAAATGAAGCATGATTCTCTGCTATGACATGAAGACTGATTCTCTGCTGACATGAAGCCTGAATCTCTGCTATGGGACCTCTCTCCTCTGCCTGGGTGCCTGGGCCTAAATATCTGACAATGGACTGTTCCAGTGGTGGGTGACGTGAAGCCTGATTCTCTGCTATGACATGAAGACTGATTCTCTGCTGACATGAAGCCTGATTCTCTGCTATGGGACCTCTCTCCAATTGATATTGGTTAATTTTTATTTATTTTATTTTTATTTTTATTCATTTCCCTATCCACATTTGTTTGCAGGGGATTTAACTAAATTTTTCTGCCTTTTGCAGCCCTCTAGCCCTTTCCTGGGCTGTTTTACAGGCTTTTTAGTGCCGAAAAGTTTGGGTCCCCATTGACTTCAATGGGGTTCGGGACGAAGTTCGGGTCGGGTTCGGATCCCGAACTCGAACATTTCCGGGAAGTTCGGCCGAACTTCTCGAACCCGAACATCCAGGTGTTCGCTCAACTCTAATTGATAGTCAATTCTTCCCACTTCGACATGAAGAGGTTGGCATAGCTGGGGGGCAAACCTGGTGCCCATGGCTGTCCCAGTGGTCTGGAGATAGTAATCTGCAACAAAATAAAAATAATTATGTTTTAAAATCAGTTCTACACCCTCTGCTATAAAATTAATTTGTTCATCATAAAATAATTTACTGTTTTTAAGTTGGCTGTTCATCGCTGCTACTCCCTGTGTGTGATCAATTGATGTATATAATGTTTGGACATCTAAAGTACCCAAAATCCATTGGGAATCATATTTTAACTTTTCAATAATTTCTACTACTTGAGTTGTGTCTTTAATATAAGATCTAGTTTTTTTGACAACAGGTTGGAGTAGATTATCTATGTATTGAAAAAGATTTGCCGTTAATGAACCAATTCCCGAAATAATGGGGCAGCCTGGTGGTTTAACTGGATTTTTGTGGACTTTGGGTAAACAATAAAAGACAGGGAGTTTGCATTGTTTGTCTAAGATTAGGGATGAGCGAACCCGAACTGTATAGTTCGGGTTCGTACCGAATTTTGGGGTGTCCGTGACACAGACCCGAACCCGAACATTTTCGTAAAAGTCTGTGTTCGGGTTCGGTGTTCGGCGCTTTCTTGGCGCTTTTTGAAAGGCTGCAAAGCAGCCAATCAACAAGCGTCATACTACTTGCCCCAAGAGGCCATCACAGCCTTGCCTACTATTGGCATGGCTGTGATTGGCCAGTGCAGCATGTGACCCAGCCTCTATATAAGCTTGGGTCACGTTGCGCTGCACGTCACTCTGCTGATTGAAGCATAGGGAGAGGTTGCTGCTGCGACGTTAGGGCGAGATTAGGCAGATTAACTCCTCCAAAAGACTTCATTCTGTGATCGATCGGCAGCTGTGGATCATTGAAGTGCTAATATTGACTTGCTCACTTTTTTGAGGCTGCCCAGAGCGTTTTTAGATCACTTTTTTTCTGGGGTGATCGGCGGCCATTTTGTGACTTGTGGTGCGCCAGCACAAGCTATCACCAAGTGTATTTAACCATCAATAGTGTGGTTATTTTGTGCTATATCCTACATCAGCTGCAGGCTGAGCCTGTGTCACCGAAGTGCATTTAACCATCAACAGTCTGGTTATTTTTTGGCCATATACTACATCAGCTGCAGGCTGAGCCTGTGTCACCGAAGTGCATTTAACCATCAACAGTCTGATTATTTTTTGGCCATATACTACATCTGGTGCAGGCTGAGCCTGTGTCACCCAAGTGCATTTAACCATCAACAGTGTGGTTATTTTTTAGCCAAATACTACATCAGGGGCAAGTTGAGACATTTCTATTCAACCAAATCTGTACTGTTTTAGCTGGTCAAGTTATTTGTAGTGACCGTAAAAGCACACTTTTTGTTCTGGGTTGAAAAACTATTCCCAAATTTGCCATTCTCAAAATAACTAGTTTCTGGTATATGAGGCCTACTTGAAATCTATCCCAAAAAGGATATCTTACATTGAAGGTGCTGATAGTGTCATTCAGAAAAACCTAAGACACACGCTACCGTGCAGATAGAAGTCTGATTCTGTGATTAAACAAATACCTGTCACACAGCGCAAAAAAAAAAAAACAGGCCTCACATCTCTATTCAACCAAATCTGTACTGTTTTAGCTGGTCAAGTTATTTGTAGTGACCGTAAAAGCACATTTTTTTTTCTGGGTTGAAAAACTATTCCCAAATTTGCCATTCTCAAAATAACTAGTTTCTGGTATTTGAGGCCTACTTGAAATCTATCCCAAAAAGGATATCTTACATTGAAGGTGCTGATAGTGTCATTCAGAAAAACCTAAGACACACGCTACCGTGCAGATAGAAGTCTGATTCTGTGATTAAACCTATACCTGTCACACAGCGCAAAAAAAAACAGGCCTCACATCTCTATTCAACCAAATCTGTACTGTTTTAGCTGGTCAAGTTATTTCTAGTGACCGTAAAAGCACATTTTTTTTTCTGGGTTGAAAAACTATTCCCAAATTTGCCATTCTCAAAATAACTAGTTTCTGGTATTTGAGGCCTACTTGAAATCTATCCCAAAAAGGATATCTTACATTGAAGGTACTGATAGTGTCATTCAGAAAAACCTAAGACACACGCTACCGTGCAGATAGAAGTCTGATTCTGTGATTAAGCCTATACCTGTCACACAGCGCAAAAAAAAAACAGGCCTCACATTTCTATTTAACCAAATCTGTACTGTTTTAGCTGGTCAAGTTATTTGTAGTGACCGTAAAAGCAGACTTTTTGTTCTGGGTTGAAAAACTATTCCCAAATTTGCCATTCTCAAAATAACTAGTTTCTGGTATTTGAGGCCTACTTGAAATCTATCCCAAAAAGGATATCTTACATTGAAGGTGCTGATAGTGTCATTCAGAAAAACCTAAGACACACGCTACCGTGCAGATAGAAGTCTGATTCTGTGATTAAACCTATACCTGTCACATAGCGCAAAAAAAAAACAGGCCTGACATGTCTATTCAACCAATTTGTAGTGACCGTAAAAGCACATTTTTTGTTCTGGGTTGAAAAACTATTCCCAAATTTGCCATTCTCAAAATTGGTGAACGGGAACAATAAGGAAAACATCTAATAAGGGACGCGGACGCGGACGTGGACATGGTCGTGGTGGTGTTAGTGGACCCTCTGGTGCTGGGAGAGGACGTGGCCGTTCTGCCACAGCCCCACTTCCTAGTGAACCAACTACCTCAGGTCCCAGTAGCCAGCAGAATTTACAGCGATATTTGGTGGGGCCCAATGCCGTTCTAAGGATGGTAAGGCCTGAGCAGGTACAGGCATTAGTCAATTGGGTGGCCGACAGTGGATCCAGCACGTTCACATTATCTCTCACCCAGTCTTCTGCAGAAAGCGCACAGATGGCGCATGAAAACCAAGCCCATCGGTCTGTCACATCACCCCCATGCATATCAGGGAAACTGTCTGAGCCTCAAGTTATGCAGCAGTCTCTTATGCTGTTTGAAGACTCTGCTGCCAGGGTTTCCCAAGGGCATCCACCTAGCCCTTCCCCAGGGGTGGAAGAGATAGAATGCACTAACGCACAACCACTTATGTTTCCTGATGATGAGGACATGGGAATACCACCTCAGCACGTCTCTGATGATGACGAAACACAGGTGCCAACTGCTGCGTCTTTCTGCAGTGTGCAGACTGAACAGGAGGTCAGGGATCAAGACTGGGTGGAAGACGATGCAGGGGACGATGAGGTCCTAGACCCCACATGGAATGAAGGTCGTGCCACTGACTTTCAGAGTTCGGAGGAAGAGGCAGTGGTGAGACCGAGCCAACAGAGTAGCAAAAGAGGGAGCAGTGGGCAAAATCAGAACACCCACCGCCAAGAGACTCCGCCTGCTACTGACCGCCGCCATCTGGGACCGAGCACCCCAAAGGCAGCTTCAAGGAGTTCTCTGGCATGGCACTTCTTCAAACAATGTGCTAACGACAAGACCCGAGTGGTTTGCACGCTGTGCCATCAGAGCCTGAAGCGAGGCATTAACGTTCTGAACCTTAGCACAACCTGCATAACCAGGCACCTGCATGCAAAGCATGAACTGCAGTGGAGTAAACACCTTAAAAACAAGGAAGTCACTCAGGCTCCCCCTGCTACCTCTTCTGCTGCTGCCGCCTTGGCCTCTTCTGCTGCTGCCGCCGCCTCAGCCTCTTCTGCTGCTGCTGCCGCCGCCTCGGCCTCTTCCTCTGCCTCTGGCACCTGCCGCCCAGCAAACATGGTATGTACCACCAACACCACCACCTCCGTCACCAAGCATCTCAACCATGTCACACGGCAGCGTTCAGCTCTCCATCTCACAAACATTTGAGAGAAAGCGTAAATTCCCACCTAGCCACCCTCGATCCCTGGCCCTGAATGCCAGCATTTCTAAACTACTGGCCTATGAAATGCTGTCATTTAGGCTGGTGGACACAGACAGCTTCAAATAGCTCATGTCGCTTGCTGTCCCACAGTATGTTGTTCCCAGCCGGCACTACTTCTCCAAGAGAGCAGTGCCTTCCCTGCACACACAAGTGTCCGATAAAATCAAGTGTGCACTGCGCAACGCCATCTGTGGCAAGGTCCACCTAACCACAGATACGTGGACCAGTAAGCAGTAAGCTCTGGGACTAGCCGGTTTGACGCACATCCCTTGCCTGGCGCATGTGCTGAATTTGGTGGTGCAGAAGTTCATTCGCAACTACCCCGACATGTCAGAGCTGCTGCATAAATTGCGGGCCATCTGTTCGCGCTTCCGGCGTTCACACCCTGCCGCTGCTCGCCTTCCCGCTCCCCGCCTCATATGCGACGTACCCACCAGGTGGAAATCCACCTTGCATATGCTGGACAGACTGTGCGAGCAGCAGCAGGCCATAGTGGAGTTTCAGCTGCAGCACGACCGGGTCAGTCGCACTGTGGATCAGACACACCTCACCACCAATGACTGGGCCTCCATGCGAGACCTGTGTGCCCTGTTGCATTGTTTCGAGTACTCCACCAACATGGCCAGTGGCGATGACGCCGTTATCAGCGTTACAATACCACTTCTATGTCTCCTTGAGAAAACACTTAGGGCGATGATGGAAGAGGAGGTGGCCCAGGAGGAAGAGGAGGAAGAGGGGTCATTTTTAGCACTTTCAGGCCAGTATCTTCGAAGTGACTCAGAGGGAGGTTTTTTGCAACACCAGAGGCCAGGTACAAATGTGGCCAGACAGGGCCCACTACTGGAGGACGAGGAGGACGAGGATGAGGAGGAGGTGGAGGAGGATGAGGATGAAGCATGTTCACAGCGGGGTGGCACCCAAAGCAGCTCGGGCCCATCACTGGTGCGTGGCTGGGGGGAAACACAGGACGATGACGATACGCCTCCCACAGAGGACAGCTTGTCCTTACCTCTGGGTAGCCTGGCACACATGAGCGACTACATGCTGCAGTGCCTGCGCAACGACAGCAGAGTTGCCCACATTTTAACGTGTGCGGACTACTGGGTTGCCACCCTGCTGGATCCCCGGTACAAAGACAATGTGCCCACCTTACTACCTACACTGGAGCGTGATCGGAAGATGCGCGAGTACAAGCGCACGTTGGTAGACGGGCTACTGAGAGCATTCCCAAATGTCACAGGGGAACCAGTGGAAGCACAAGGCGAAGGCAGAGGAGGAGCAAGAGGTCGCCAACGCAGCTGTGTCACGCCCAGCTCCTCTGAGGGCAGGGTTAGCATGGCAGAGATGTGGAAAAGTTTTGTCAACATGCCACAGCTAATTGCACCACCACCTGATACGGAACGTGTTAGCAGGAGGCAACATTTCACTAACATGGTGGAACCAGGCATGGATCCCACAGGACCTGTCCATCCCTTGTGCAGATTAGATATTAACTACCTCCCCTTAACAATATATTATTCTACTCCAGGGCACTTCCTCATTCAATACTATTTTTAATTTCATTTTACCATTATATTGCGGGGCAACCCAAAGTTGAATGAACCTCTCCTCTGTCTGGGTGCCGGGGCCTAAATGTGTGACAGTGGCCTGTTCCAGTGGTGGGTGACGTGAAGCCTGATTCTCTGCTATGACATGAAGACAGATTCTGTGCTGACATAAGGCCAGATTCTTTGTTACGGGACCTCTCTCCTCTGCCTGGGTGCCTGGGCCTAAATGTGTGACAGTGGCCTATTCCAGTGGTGGGTGATGTGAAGCCTGATTCTCTGCTATGACATGAAGACAGATTCTGCGCTGACATAAGGCCAGATTCTCTGTTACGGGACCGTTCTCCTCTGTCTGGGTGCCGGGGCCTAAATGTGTGACAGTGGCCTGTTCCAGTGGTGGGTGACGTGAAGCCTGATTCTCTGCTATGACATGAAGACTGATTCTGCGCTGACATAAGGCCAGATTCTCTGTTACGGGACCTCTCTCCTCTGCTGGGTGCCTGGGCCTAAATGTGTGACAGTGGCCTGTTCCAGTGGTGGGTGACGTGAAGCCTGATTCTCTGCTATGACATGAAGACTGATTCTCTGCTGACATGAAGCCAGATTCTCTGTTACGTGACCTCTCTCCTCTGCCTGGGTGCCTGGGCTTAAATATGTGA
This sequence comes from Bufo bufo, assembly GCF_905171765.1. Taxonomy (NCBI): domain Eukaryota; kingdom Metazoa; phylum Chordata; class Amphibia; order Anura; family Bufonidae; genus Bufo; species Bufo bufo. The sequence continues at coordinate 411,734,920 of NC_053392.1, forward strand.
CAGTGGCCTGTTCCAGTGGTAGGTGACGTAAAGCCTGATTCTCTGCTATGACATGAAGACAGATTCTGCGCTGACATAAGGCCAGATTCTCTGTTACGGGACCGCTCTCCTCTGTCTGGGTGCCGGGGCCTAAATGTGTGACAGTGGCCTGTTCCAGTGGTGGGTGACGTGAAGCCTGATTCTCTGCTATGACATGAAGACTGATTCTGTGCTGACATGAAGCCAGATTCTCTGCTATGGCATGAAGAGACTGATTCTGTGCTGACATGAAGCCAGATTCTTTGCTATGGCATGAAGAGACTGATTCTCTGCTGACGTGAAGCCAGATTATCTGCTATGGGACCTCTGTCCAATTGATATTGGGTCATTTTTATTTTTTTTATTTTAATTCATTTCCCTATCCACATTTGTTTGCAGGGGATTTACCTACATGTTGCTGCCTTTTGCAGCCCTCTAGCTCTTTCCTGGGCTGTTTTACAGCCTTTTTAGTGCCCAAAAGTTTGGGTCCCCATTGACTTCAATGGGGTTCGGGACGAAGTTCGGTTCGGGTTCGGATCCCGAATTCGAACATTTCCGGGAAGTTCGGCCGAACTTCTCGAACCCGAACATCCAGGTGTTCGCTCAACTCTATCTAAGATAAATTTTGTTTCACAGTCTGATAAAATCTTATTTTGTGTGCCTTTTAATACAGTAATCTTTTAAAATAAGTTAAAAAATTTCTGTCGGATCTGCATTCAATTTGGTGTAGGTATTTGTATCAGCTAATTGTCTCTTACATTCCTCATTGTAATCTTGAGTGTTCATAATCACAATCGCCCCACCTTTATCGGCAGGGCGTATTGTGATATTTTCCATAGATTGTAAGTTTTTTATTGCTTGGATTTCTAAATTAGAGAGATTGTTTTTTATAAATTTGGTATTTAATGATCTTATGTCTTGTTCCACGCTTTTACGGAATGTATTCATTTCAGGACTGATTTCTTGTCTAGGGAATTTTAAAGATTTTGGTCTCAATTCTGTATGTGTATACTTTAAGTTCTCCTCCAAATTTACAATGATTGGATTCTTTAGGAAGTATTTTTTAAGACAAAGTTTACGGATATATTTTTCAATTCCTATATACGTATCGAATTTATTCGCTTTGGCAGTAGGGGCAAATTTTAGCCCTTTGTTTAAAAGTTTGATTTGGGATTCAGTTAATTTGACATCACTTAAATTAATTATGGCATCTTGACTTAGATTTATTTCCTGTTGTGATCTCTTTCGTTGACTCCTCCGTGTTTTTCTCTTCCTGTTTGATACGTGTATTTTTTGTGATTTTTCTGTCTCTCTTGTGGCCAATCATGCTCCTGGTATTGATTGTGTCTCTGAGGCGATAGGTCGCGACGGACTCTGTGGTCCCAGTCTACATTCTCTTGCCTGTTCCTCAGATTGTATGGGTGTAAGGTGGGTGGGGGGGGAATAACGTGATCTGTTCGGTGAGTGCCTGGTGTCGTTGTGATATTGTCTCGTTCGTGCTCTGTGATTTGGTGGTGTCCGGTCTAAAAAATAATCACTCATTAAGACTTCATACCTATTAGAAGTTGGAATATTAGATTTTATTTGTGCTGTGTCCTGTGTAGAGTGATTTAGGTTAATGTTAGTTAATTTTTTGGAATCTTTTGTGTCGCTATGTGAATCTAGTGATTGCGCACATTTCTATAGATTGAGTTTGTGAAGGATTTGATTTTTTTCTTTCCTAGTTAATGAACTTTTTGAACTGTTCCAGTGGTGGGTGACGTGAAGCCTGATTCTCTGCTATGACATGAAGCCTGATTCTCTGCTATGACTTGAAGCCTGATTCTCTGCTATGACATGAAGCCTGATTCTCTGCAATGGGACCTCTCTCCTCTGTCTGGGTGCCGAGGCCTAAATATCTGACAATGGCCTGTTCCAGTGGTGGGTGACGTTAAGCCTGATTCTCTGCTATGACATGAAGCCTGATTCTCTGCTATGACTTGAAGCCTGATTATCTGCTATGACTTGAAGCCTGATTCTCTGCCTGATTCTCTGCTATGACATGACGCCTGATTCTCTGCTATGGGACCTCTCTCCTCTGTCTGGGTGCCGGGGCCTAAATATCTGACAATGGCCTGTTCCAGTGGTGGGTGACGTGAAGCCTGATTCTCTGCTATGACATGAAGCCTGATTCTCTGCTATGGGACCTCTCTCCTCTGTCTGGGTGCCGGGGCCTAAAAATATCAGCGTTTTGTCTGAACATGTATTCAGCACGGCAGGGGGCGTCATTACAGACAAACGCAGCCGCCTGTCTACAGCCAATGTGGACAAGCTGACGTTCATAAAAATGAACCAAGCATGGATCCTACAGGACCTGTCCATCCCTTGTGCAGATTAGACATTTATAACTACCTCCCCTTAACCATATATTATTGTACTCCAGGGCACTTCCTCATTCAATCCTTTTTTTATTTTTATTTTACCATTATATTGCGGGGCAACCCAAAGTTAAATGAACCTCTCCTCTGTCTGGGTGCCGGGGCCTAAAAATATCTGACAGTGGCCTGTTCCAGTGGTGGGTGATGTGAAGCCTGATTCTCTGCTATGCCATGAAGCCTGATTCTCTGCTATGGGACCTCTCTCCTCTGTCTGGGTGTCCGGGCCTAAATATCTGACAATGGCCTGTTCCAGTGGTGGGTGACGTGAAGCCTGATTCTCTGCTATGACATGAAGCCTGATTCTCTGCTATGACTTGAAGCCTGATTCTCTGCTATGACATGAAGACTGATTCTCTGCAATGGGACCTCTCTCCTCTGTCTGGGTGCCGGGGCCTAAATATCTGACAATTGCCTGTTCCAGTGGTGGGTGACGTTAAGCCTGATTCTCTGCTATGACATGAAGCCTGATTCTCTGCTATGACTTGAAGCCTGATTCTCTGCTATGACTTGAAGCCTGATTCTCTGCCTGATTCTCTGCTATGACATGACGCCTGATTCTCTGCTATGGGACCTCTTTCCTCTGTCTGGGTTCCGGGGCCTAAATATCTGACAATGGCCTGTTCCAGTGGTGGGTGACGTGAAGCCTGATTCTCTGCTATGACATGAAGCCTGATTCTCTGCTATGTGACCTCTCTCCTCTGTCTGGGTGCCGGGGCCTAAAAATATCAGCGTTTTGTCTGAACATGTATTCAGCACGGCAGGGGGCGTCATTACAGACAAAAGCAGCTGCCTGTCTACAGCCAATGTGGACAAGCTGACGTTCATAAAAATGAACCAAGCATGGATCCTACAGGACCTGTCCATCCCTTGTGCAGATTAGACATTTATAACTACCTCCCATTAACCATATATTATTGTACTCCAGGGCACTTCCTCATTCAATCCTTTTTTTATTTTTATTTTACCATTATATTGCGGGGCAACCCAAAGTTAAATGAACCTCTCCTCTGTCTGGGTGCCGGGGCCTAAAAATATCTGACAATGGCCTTTTCCAGTGTTGGGTGACATGAAGCCTGATTCTCTGCTATGACATGAAGCCTGATTCTCTGCTATGGGACCTCTCTCCTCTGTCTGGGTGCCGGGGCCTAAAAATATCTGACAATGGCCTGTTCCAGTGGTGGGTGACATGAAGCCTGATTCTCTGCTATGACGTGAAACCTGATTCTCTGCTATGGGACCTCTCTCCTCTGTCTGGGTGCCGGGGCCTAAATTTCTGACAATGGCCTGTTCCAGTGTTGGGTGACGTGAAGCCTGATTCTCTGCTATGACATGAAGCCTGATTCTCTGCTATGACTTGAAGCCTGATTCTCTGCTATGACATGAAGCCTGATTATCTGCTATGGGACCTCTCTCCTCTGTCTGGGTGCCGGGGCCTAAATATCTGACAATGGCCTGTTCCAGTGGTGGGTGACATGAAGCCTGATTCTCTGCTATGCCATGAAGCCTGATTCTCTGCTATGGGACCTCTCTCCTCTGTCTGGGTGCCGGGGCCTAAATATCTGACAATGGCCTGTTCCAGTGGTGGGTGATGTGAAGCCTGATTCTCTGCTATGACATGAAGCCTGATTCTCTGCTATGACTTGAAGCCTGATTCTCTGCTATGCCATGAAGCCTGATTCTCTGCTATGGGACCTCTCTCCTCTGTCTGGGTGCCGGGGCCTAAATATCTGACAATGGCCTGTTCCAGTGGTGGGTGACGTGAAGCCTGATTCTCTGCTATGACATGAAGCCTGATTCTCTGCTATGACTTGAAGCCTGATTCTCTGCTATGACATGAAGCATGATTCTCTGCTATGGGACCTCTCTCCTCTGTCTGGGTGCCGGGGCCTAAATATCTGACAATGGCCTGTTCCAGTGGTGGGTGACGTGAAGCCTGATTCTCTGCTATGACATGAAGCCTGATTCTCTGCTATGACTTGAAGCCTGATTCTCTGCCTGATTCTCTGCTATGACATGACGCCTGATTCTCTGCTATGGGACCTCTCTCCTCTGTCTGGATGCCGGGGCCTAAATATCTGACAATGGCCTGTTCCAGTGGTGGGTGACGTGAAGCCTGATTCTCTGCTATGACATGAAGCCTGATTCTCTGCTATGACTTGAAGCCTGATTCTCTGCTATGACATGAAGCCTGATTATCTGCTATGGGACCTCTCTCCTCTGTCTGGGTGCCGGGGCCTAAATATCTGACAATGGCCTGTTCCAGTGGTGGGTGACATGAAGCCTGATTCTCTGCTATGCCATGAAGCCTGATTCTCTGCTATGGGACCTCTCTCCTCTGTCTGGGTGCCGGGGCCTAAATATCTGACAATGGCCTGTTCCAGTGGTGGGTGATGTGAAGCCTGATTCTCTGCTATGACATGAAGCCTGATTCTCTGCTATGACTTGAAGCCTGATTCTCTGCTATGCCATGAAGCCTGATTCTCTGCTATGGGACCTCTCTCCTCTGTCTGGGTGCCGGGGCCTAAATATCTGACAATGGCCTGTTCCAGTGGTGGGTGACGTGAAGCCTGATTCTCTGCTATGACATGAAGCCTGATTCTCTGCTATGACTTGAAGCCTGATTCTCTGCTATGACATGAAGCATGATTCTCTGCTATGGGACCTCTCTCCTCTGTCTGGGTGCCGGGGCCTAAATATCTGACAATGGCCTGTTCCAGTGGTGGGTGACGTGAAGCCTGATTCTCTGCTATGACATGAAGCCTGATTCTCTGCTATGACTTGAAGCCTGATTCTCTGCCTGATTCTCTGCTATGACATGAAGCCTGATTCTCTGCTATGGGACCTCTCTCCTCTGTCTGGATGCCGGGGCCTAAATATCTGACAATGGCCTGTTCCAGTGGTGGGTGACGTGAAGCCTGATTATCTGCTATGACATGAAGCCTGATTCTCTGCCATGAGACCTCTCTCCAATTGATATTGGTTAATTTTAATTTATTTTATATTTATTTTAATTCATTTCCCTATCCACATTTGTTTGCAGGGGATTTACCTACATTTTGCTGCCTTTTGCAGCCCTCTAGCCCTTTCCTGGGCTATTTTACAGCCTTTTTAGTGCCAAAAAGTTTGGGTCCCCATTGACTTCAATGGGTTTCGGGTTCGGGGCGAAGTTCGGGGCGAAGTTCGGGTCGAGTTCGGATCCCGAACCCGAACATTTCCAGGAAGTTCGGCCGAACTTCTCGAACCCGAACATCCAGGTGTTCGCTCAACTCTAACCTTCAGGAATATTAATAAGCCAACTTGGGAGATGGCAACTACTATATAAAATATAACTATTCCTAGTTGATGGCTTGATATATGTACATCTTTTAAATTTTTTATCTTCCACATAAATTTGCAAATCAAAAAATTCCAAACGTTCCTTACTTGTTACACTCGTGAATTTAAGATTGTATTCATTAAAGACATCCAATTTCTCCTTACCTGACTTCCAAATGAAAAAGATGTCATCGATATATCTTTGCCATAGCACCAGGTCCGTCCCCAGTCTGGGAGCCACCACTTGCTCCTCCCAGTTAGCCATAAATAAATTGGCATAACTGGGGGCGAACCTGGTGCCCATAGTGGTCCCTTGAGTTTGTAAAAAATAGTCACCATTAAAATTAAAATAATTGTGGAACAAGATAAAATCGATGTCATCTATTAAAAACTTAATCTGTTCTAGGGCCAGCCTACCTTCTTGTCGTAACTCAGAATCGACTGCCCGTTTCCCTTGTTCATGGTTAATGACAGTATATAATGATTGGACGTCCAACGTCCCCATTATCCAATCTTTCTCAAGTACCTTTTCTATTATCTCAATTATTTGTGTCGGATCTTTTGTATATGCTGGTATATTCTTAACCCTTGGCTGCAATAACACATAAATATAATGCGAAAGATTCAAAGTCAGGGAATCAATCCCTGAAACTATGGGACGTCCCGGTGGGTTGGTCGCATCCTTGTGAATTTTAGGTATACAATAAAACACAGGTATACGTGGATGTTTATTCAATATAAAATTGTATTCCTCTTCATTTAAAATGCCACTCGTTTTGCCTTCTTCACAGAAATTAATCAGCTCCAAATAAAACTGGTGAGTTGGATCTTTTCTCAACTTTGAGTATGTGTCAACATCAGACAGTTGTCTTAGACATTCTGAGTTGTATTTGTCTCTGTCCTGTATGACTATTGATCCCCCTTTATCCGTGGGGTGAATAATAATATCATTATTTTTTTGAAGTGTTTTCAAAGCTGTTATTTCTTCTCTTGTTAAGTTTTGGCGTCTATATTTCATAGTATTTTTGATCTTCCGCAAATCATTTTCGACACATTCTTTAAAAGTGATAATTTCTTGGCTCAATTCACTCCTAGGGTATTTTTTGGATGTATTTCTCAACGTTGTATGTATATATTGTTTGTATTGATTTATCTGACTGTTTTCCCTATCTATTGGGTTCCTTAAAAAAAAAAAGGCAAAGGCGCCTCATGAACTTCTCGATCCCAATAAAGGTTTCAAATTTGTTTAATCATACTGTAGGGGCAAACTTCAAACCTTTGTTTAATAATTGACTTTGGGTATTGGACAAAGTGACAGAACTCAAATTGATGATAGAATCATTAGAGATAAAGGATTCATTTATCTGGGGTAATGGCGCTTTCTTCCTTCCTCCCCTCCTAGTCTTCCCCTTTCTTCCTCGTATTGTCTCGCCCTGAAGCGGAAATTCTGACTGTGATAATCGTTGTGTTGGGTATGCAGTCTCCCTGTTAGTGGTGCTCTGTAATCTTGATGTGAAATCTGTGATTTGTTCCTCAAATTGTAATGGTGATCTGTGGGTGTGTTCAAATGAGACGACTGTGGTCTCATTGGTGGTGACCTTTGTTTCGTGCGTATCCTGTGATGAGGTGGAGTCTGATCTAAAAAATGCTCCCTCTCTTCTAAAATATCAAATCTATTCTGAGTGGGTATAGTGTAATTGGTGTATTCAAAATTATCTGTCTCTATAGTGTTAGTGGTCTTAACATTAATAACCCCATGGTTAGATACAATACCCTTCACTCCCTCTCCATTTTCCCCATATTTCTTTGTTTCTTTAATACCTCTCTTACTATATTTAAACTTCTTCATCTTTTTGTCTATTATTTCCCGTTCTACTTTATCCAAATTATTACATAATCGGGATTGTAAAGAATTCAGTTCATAATTTTTGGGAAATCTGTCAACTACAATTTTTATTTCAGCAATTTTTTTAGTGATTTCCTCAAGTAATTCCGTACGTCTTCTAATTACTAAGTTCGTCAATGCAACAGATTGATCATGTAATAAACTGTCCCATTCTTTATTGAAGTTGGAATTACTTAGGTCCAGAGCCGGAATTTTGGTTAATGTTAAACCTTTTGCGATCTGATTAATCTCTAAACATCTTTTCAGGGATTTAATCTCACACCTTTGTCTTAATTAGCGGATTAATAATATTTCCAAATCTTTAAGAACATTTGTTGCACTCGGTGCATCCTCAATACTATCTAAGTCTACAGTATCGAAATAAAATGTATCCACTTTTTGTTTTTTAATTCAATATGGTCCCAAATATCCATGATCCTGGTTCATCCGTGCAGTCACAGGGGTGAAGTATACAGTAGGAAATATTAAATATTGTGACGCACAGGATGAGCCTGAGATCAAATGAGGTGCTCTCAGTAAAGTAGATTCACCCCATCTACTCAATGAAGTAGCAATATAAACAAAAATGCACTGGGCACTCTCTAATATCTCGACCAATACTGAATTTATTATATACTAAGTGCTACCCTATAGTGAAGGGTACTAGGCATAATAAAATATCACATATAACATAAAAATCGAGGACATCAACAATAAAACATCACAATAAAATCGATAACATAATCGATAATAAAATCGCTGAATAAAACAAAATGCCTATGCTGATTTTCAAACCATAAATGCAACAGCATACACATTAGCAGCACTCACAGGTGTGGAATGTTAAACCTTTGAATCTGAAGGATCGATGTTTGTTCGATCAAGATTTATAGCATAAAGATAAAAGTCTTAATCCCACATGAATCGCTTTAGAAGAACAAGGTTAGTCACTGGGAAGTCAATTTCATATACAGCTTGTAGTAAGCTATTCCCCAACAAAATGTCCTAGCGGCGTCCCGCTATGTTGAAATCTCAGCGGCGTCCCGCTGAAACAATTAGCTTTGTGTTCCCAACACACATAAGCCGGCATAAAAAATCGAGCAGTCTTACCATTCGATGAAGCAAATGCCCATAAGTTGCTCTCGACGTTGGTCTTTCAGTAAAATCGACCGTAGTCTTACGAGTTTTACAAATTTCTTCCGTCTGGATCCCCACGCCGGTGGCTTGTTTGCACGTGAACCTCGATAGTTGTGCATGGTCTTTAATTAGACAAGCTTTGAGTCACCTATTGCGCGGCAGACGGTATTAGACGGGCAATTTCATATAATATTACTTCATCACACTTGGCAAGAGATCCTTTGGGGGGTTTGAACCAGACGCGTTTCGGGGTATTGAATAACCCCTTCCTCAGTGGTTACTAGTCCCCCTAGAATGCCCCTCTTTTATAGGGGTTATGATGTGATACAAAATCCGGTCTGGATCTTCTTGTTCATGGAACCAAATGATAATTAGATATTAATCCCTTATTTGAATATAGTCAATGCTGCGATGTGTGAATAATACTTTCAACATCAGTTTATAAATATATCTGACAATGTAATTAATCGTAAAATCAAAAGAAACAATAATAATAAAATCTATCAAAAATAATATCCCAGCATTGTTGTAGCTCAAAATCCCACCATTCAGTTACACAAACTTAGTTGTACTTTCTATTGGTCGACAAAACGCATCAGATCCCATGCGGTACCGGTGCGGCAATGATGCATTTTTTTGTAAAAATGGCTAAATGGATAATCCACACTTAAACCTCCTATAACTGGGGGTCTGTTATAGCTATAGTATACCATATTCAACCTAATGTCCCATCTAAACATAAGTCTGTTTCCTTGCTGTTGGGAAGAACCTCTTAACACAGAAAATACCAATTTGTTTTTCCACCAAAATACGTCAATAAAGATTTTACCGCATATAACCGTAGCGCTGAACGCTGAATAAAATTTGTTTTTCGACCGAAATACATCAATAAAGATTTTACCACAAATATTACTGCAGCGCTGAATGCAGAATATATTTTGCTTTTCTACCGAAATACGTCACTAAAAGTTTTACTGCATATAACTGCAAAAGTGAACGCTGAATATATTTTGTTTTTGTACTGAAATAATAACTGCAGAAGTAAAATGCATATATATTTTTCTTTTTGTACTGAAAAAGGCCAGTAAACGTTTTTAGCAGAAATAAATGCACCAGTGAAGTGCGTATTTATTTTTCCTTTTTGTACTGAAGTAGGACACTGAACGCTTTCACCACATATAGCTGCAGTAGTGAAATGCGTGTATATCTTTCCTTTTTGGACTGAAATAGACCACTAAACATTTTCAAGACATTTAACCGCCACCGACGTGAACTGAGAATGTATTTTTCTCTTTGTACTGAAATAGGCCACTAAACGCTTTCAACACAAATAATATATATATATATATATACAGTACAGACCAAAAGTTTGGACACACCTTCTCATTCAAAGAGTTTTCTTTATTTTCATGACTATGAAGGCATCAAAACTATGAATTAACACATGTGGAATTATATACATAACAAACAAGTGTGAAACAACTGAAAATATGTCATATTCTAGGTTCTTCAAAGTAGCCACCTTTTACTTTGATTACTGCTTTGCACACTCTTGGCATTCTCTTGATGAGCTTCAAAAGGTAGTCCCCTGAAATGGTCTTCCAACAGTCTTGAAGGAGTTCCCAGAGATGCTTAGCACTTGTTGGCCCTTTTGCCTTCACTCTGCGGTCCAGCTCATCCCAAAACATCTCGATTAGGTTCAGGTCCGGTGACTGTGGAGGCCAGGTCATCTGGCGCAGCACCCCATCACTCTCCTTCATGGTCAAATAGCCCTTACTTTCAAAGTTTTCCCAATTTTTCGGCTGACTGACTGACCTTCATTTCTTAAAGTAATGATGGCCACTCGTTTTTCTTTACTTAGCTGCTTTTTTCTTGCCATAATACAAATTCTAACAGTCTATTCAGTAGGACTATCAGCTGTGTATCCACCTGACTTCTCCTCAATGCAACTGATGGTCCCAACCCCATTTATAAGGTAAGAAATCCCACTTATTAAACCTGACAGGGCACACCTGTGAAGTGAAAACCATTTCAGGGGACTACCTCTTGAAGCTCATCAAGAGAATGCCAAGAGTGTGCAAAGCAGTAATCAAAGCAAAAGGTGGCTACTTTGAAGAACCTAGAATATGACATATTTTCAGTTGTTTCACACTTGTTTGTTATGTATATAATTCCACATGTGTTAATTCATAGTTTTGATGCCTTCAGTGTGAATCTACAATTTTCATAGTCATGAAAATAAAGAAAACTCTTTGAATGAGAAGGTGTGTCCAAACTTTTGGTCTGTACTGTATATATATTTATTATTTTTTTTTTTTTGTACTGAAATACAAAATAACACATATAACCGCTGCACTGACTGACTGCTACAGCCACTACTTCGGTGAACTCCTGCACCACTACTTCTCAGGCAGGTAGGCTGCTGCAAAGCAGGTGGTCTACCCCGGGCACGTTTGACTCCCAACTAGAGTTGAGCGAACACCTGGATGTTCGGGTTCGAGAAGTTCGGCCGCACTTCCCGGAAATGTTCGGGTTCGGGATCCGAACCCGACCCGAACTTCGTCCCGAAGCCGAACCCCATTAAAGTCAATGGGGACCTGAACTTTTCGGCACTAAAAAGGCTGTAAAACAGCCCAGGAAAGGGCTAGAGGGCTGCAAAAGGCAGCAAAATGTAGTTAAATCCCCTTCAAACAAATGTGGATAGGGAAATGAATAAAAATAAATATAAAATAAATAAAAATTAACCAATATCAATTGGAGAGAGGTCCCATAGCAAAGAATCAGGCTTCATGTCAGCAGAGAATCAGTCTTCATGTCATAGCAGAGAATCTGGCTTCACGTCACCCAAAACTGGAACAGTCCATTGTCAGATATTTAGACCCCGGCACCCAGGCAGAGGAGAGAGGTCCCATAACATAGAATCTGGCTTCATGTCAGCAGAGAATCAGTCTTCATGTCATAGCAGAGAATCAGGCTTCACGTCACCCACCACTGGAACAGTCCATTGTCAGATATTTAGGCCCCGGCACCCAGGCACAGGAGAGAGGTCCCATAACATAGAATCTGGCTTCATGTCAACGACTCAGCAGAGAATCAGTCTTCATGTCATAGCAGAGAATCAGGCTTCATGTCACCCACCACTGGAACAGGCCACTGTCCGATATTTTTAGGCCCCGGCACCCAGACAGAGGAGAGAGGTCCCATAACATAGAATCTGGCTTCATGTCAGCAGAGAATCAGTCTTCATGTCATAGCAGAGAATCATGCTTCACGTCACCCAACATTGGAACAGTCCATTGTCATATAATTTAGGCCCCGGCACCCAGACAGAGGAGAGAGGTCCCATAGCAGAGAATCCGGCTTCATGTCAGCAGAGAATCAGTCTTCATGTCATAGCAGAGAATCATGCTTCACGTCACCCACCACTGGAACAGTCCATTGTCAGATATTTAGGCCCAGGCACCCAGGCAGAGGAGAGAGGTTCCATAGCAGAGAATCTGGCTTCATGTCAGCAGAGAATCAGTCTTCATGTCATAGCAGAGAATCAGGCTTCACGTCACCCACCACTGGAACAGTCCATTGTCACATATTTAGGCCCCGGCACCCAGACAGAGGAGAGAGGTCCCATAACAGAGATTCAGGCTTCATGTCAGCAGAGAATCAGTCTTCATGTCATAGCAGAGAATCATGCTTCACGTCACCCAACATTGGAACAGTCCGTTGTCATATAATTTAGGCCCCGTCACCCAGACAGAGGAGAGAGGTCCCATAACATAGAATCCGGCTTCATGTCAGCAGAGAATCAGTCTTCATGTCATAGCAGAGAATCAGGCTTCACGTCACCCACCACTGGAACAGTCCATTGTCAGATATTTAGGCCCCGGCACCCAGGCACAGGAGAGAGGTCCCATAACATAGAATCTGGCTTCATGTCAACGACTCAGCAGAGAATCAGTCTTCATGTCATAGCAGAGAATCAGGCTTCATGTCACCCACCACTGGAACAGGCCACTGTCCGATATTTTTAGGCCCCGGCACCCAGACAGAGGAGAGAGGTCCCATAACATAGAATCTGGCTTCATGTCAGCAGAGAATCAGTCTTCATGTCATAGCAGAGAATCATGCTTCACGTCACCCAACACTGGAACAGTCCATTGTCATATAATTTAGGCCCCGGCACCCAGACAGAGGAGAGAGGTCCCATAGCAGAGAATCCGGCTTCATGTCAGCAGAGAATCAGTCTTCATGTCATAGCAGAGAATCATGCTTCACGTCACCCACCACTGGAACAGTCCATTGTCAGATATTTAGGCCCAGGCACCCAGGCAGAGGAGAGAGGTTCCATAGCAGAGAATCTGGCTTCATGTCAGCAGAGAATCAGTCTTCATGTCATAGCAGAGAATCAGGCTTCACGTCACCCACCACTGGAACAGTCCATTGTCACATATTTAGGCCCCGGCACCCAGACAGAGGAGAGAGGTCCCATAACAGAGATTCAGGCTTCATGTCAGCAGAGAATCAGTCTTCATGTCATAGCAGAGAATCATGCTTCACGTCACCCAACATTGGAACAGTCCGTTGTCATATAATTTAGGCCCCGGCACCCAGACAGAGGAGAGAGGTCCCATAACATAGAATCCGGCTTCATGTCAGCAGAGAATCAGTCTTCCTGTCATAGCAGAGAATCATGCATCACGTCACCCAACATTAGAACAGTCCATTGTCATATAATTTAGGCCCCGGCACCCAGACAGAGGAGAGAGTTCCCATAACAGTGATTCAGGCTTCATGTCAGCTCACTCAGCAGAGAATCAGTCTTCATGTCATAGCAGAGAATCAGGCTTCATGTCACCCACCACTGGAACAGGCCAATGTCAGATATTTTTAGGCCCCGGCACCCAGACAGAGGAGAGGTTCATTCAACTTTGGGTTGCTCGCAATATAATGGTAAAATGAAAATAAAAATAGGATTGAATGAGGAAGTGCCCTGGAGTACAATAATATATGGTTAAGGGGAGGTAGTTAATGTCTAATCTGCACAAGGGATGTACAGGTCCTGTGGGATCCATGCCTGGTTCATTTTTATGAACGTCAGCTTGTCCACATTGGCTGTAGACAGGCGGCTGCGTTTGTCTGTAATGACGCCCCCTGCCGTGCTGAATACACGTTCAGACAAAACGCTGGCCGCCGGGCAGGCCAGCACCTCCAAGGCATAAAAGGCTAGCTCTGGCCACGTGGACAATTTGGAGACCCAGAGGTTGAATGGGGCCGAACCATCGGTCAGTACGTGGAGGGGTGTGCACACGTACTGTTCCACCATGTTAGTGAAATGTTGCCTCCTGCTAACACGTTCCGTATCAGGTGGTGGTGCAGTTAGCTGTGGCGTGGTGACAAAATTTTTCCACATCTCTGCCATGCTAACCCTGCCCTCAGAGGAGCTGGCCGTGACACAGCTGCGTTGGCGACCTCTTGCTCCTCCTCTGCCTTCGCCTTGGGCTTCCACTTGTTCCCCTGTGACATTTGGGAATGCTCTCTTGGGAATGCTCTCACGTCTACCAACGTGCGCTTGTACTCGCGCATCTTCCTATCACGCTCCAGTGCAGGAAGTAAGGTGGGCACATTGTCTTTGTACCGTGGATCCAGCAGGGTGGCAACCCAGTAGTCCGCACACATTAAAATGTAGGCAAATCTGCTGTCGTTGCGCAGGCACTGCAGCATGTAGTCGCTAATGTGTGCCAGGCTGCCCAGAGGTAAGGACAAGCTGTCCTCTGTGGGAGGCGTATAGTCATCGTCCTGCGTTTCCCCCCAGCCACGCACCAGTGATGGGCCCGAGCTGCGTTGGGTGCCACCCTGCTGTCAACATGCTTCATCCTCATCCTCCTCCTCCTCGTCCTCCAGTAATGGGCCCTGTCTGGCCACATTTGTACCTGGCCTCTGCTGTTGCAAAAAAACTCCCTCTGAGTCACTTCGAAGAGACTGGCCTGAAAGTGCTAAAAATGACCCCTCTTCCTCCTCCTCCTCCTCCTGGGCCACCTCCTCTTCCATCATCGCCCTAAGTGTTTTCTCAAGGAGACATAGAAGTGGTATCGTAACGCTGATAACGGCGTCATCGCCACTGGCCATGTTGGTGGAGTACTCGAAACAGCGCAACAGGGCACACAGGTCTCGCATGGAGGCCCAGTCATTGGTGGTGAAGTGGGGCTGTTCCGCAGTGCGACTGACCCATGCGTGCTGCAGCTGAAACTCCACTATGGCCTGCTGCTGCTCGCACAGTCTGTCCAGCATGTGCAAGGTGGAGTTCCACCTGGTGGGCACGTCGCATATGAGGCGGTGAGCGGGAAGGCCGAAGTTACGCTGTAGCGCAGACAGGCGAGCAGCGGCAGGATGTGAACGCCGGAAGCGCGAACAGACGGCCCGCACTTTATGCAGCATCTCTGACATGTCGGGGTAGTTGTGAATGAACTTCTGCACCACCAAATTCAGCACATGTGCCAGGCAAGGGATGTGCGTCAAACCGGCTAGTCCCAGAGCTGCAACGAGATTTCGCCCATTATCGCACACCACCAGGCCGGGCTTGAGGCTCACCGGCAGCATCCACTCGTCGGTCTGTTGTTCTATACCCCGCCACAACTCCTGTGCGGTGTGGGGCCTGTCCCCCAAACATATAAGTTTCAGAATGGCCTGCTGACGTTTACCCCGGGCTGTGCTGAAGTTGGTGGTGAAGGTGTGTGGCTGACTGGATGAGCAGGTGAAAGAAGAGGAGGAGGAAGCCTAGTAGGAGGAGGAGGCGACAGGAGGCAAAGAATGTTGCCCTGCGATCCTTGGCGGCGGAAGGACGTGCGCCAAACAGCTCTTCGCCTGGGGCCCAGCCGCCACTACATTTAACCAGTGTGCAGTTAGGGAGATAGCAAGCGACATGAGCTGTTTGAAGCTGTGTGTGTCCACCAGCCTGAATGACAGCATTTCATAGGCCAGTAGTTTAGAAATGCTGGCATTCAGGGCCAGGGATCGAGGGTGGCTAGGTTGGAATTTACGCTTTCTCTCAAATGTTTGTGAGATGGAGAGCTGAACGCTGCCGTGTGACATGGTTGAGATGCTTGGTGACGGAGGTGGTGGTGTTGGTGGTACATCCTGAGCTGCAGGTGCCAACGTTCCTCCAGAGGCGGAGGAAGAGGCCGAGGCGGCGGCAGCAGCAGCAGAAGAGCCAGAGGCGGCGGCAGCAGCAGAAGAGGCCGAGGCGGCAGCAGCAGAAGAGGTAGCAGGGGGAGCCTGAGTGACTTCCTTGTTTTTAAGGTGTTTACTCCACTGCAGTTCATGCTTTGCATGCAGGTGCCTGATCATGCAGGTTGTGCTAAGGTTCAGAACGTTAATGCCTCGCTTCAGGCTCTGATGGCACAGCGTGCAAACCACTCGGGTCTTGTCGTCAGCACATTGTTTGAAGAACTGCCACGCCAGGGAACTCCTTGAAGCTGCCTTTGGGGTGCTCGGTCCCAGATGGCGGTGGCCAGTAGCAGACGGACTCTCTTGGCGGCGGGTGTTCTGCTTTTGCCCACTGCTCCCTCTTTTGCTACGCTGTTGGCTCGGTCTCACTACTGCCTCTTCCTCCGAATTCTGAAAGTCAGTGGCACGAACTTCATTCCATGTGGGGTCTAGGACCTCATCGTCCCCTGCATCGTCTTCCACCCAGTCTTGATCCCTGACCTCCTGTTCAGTCTGCACACTGCAGAAAGACGCAGCAGTTGGCACCTGTGTTTCGTCATCATCAGAGACGTGCTGAGGTGGTATTCCCATGTCCTCATCATCAGGAAACATAAGTGGTTGTGCGTTAGTGCATTCTATCTCTTCCACCCCTGGGGAAGGGCTAGGTGGATGCCCTTGGGAAACCCTGCCAGCAGAGTCTTCAAACAGCATAAAAGACTGCTGCATAACTTGAGGCTCAGACAGTTTCCCTGATATGCATGGGGGTGATGTGACAGACTGATGGGCTTGGTTTTCATGCGCCACCTGTACCTGCTCAGGCCTTACCATCCGTAGAACGGCATTGGGCCCCACAAAATATTGCTATAAATTCTGCTGGCTACTGGGACCTGAGGTAGTTGGTTCACTAGGACGTTTGGCTGTGGCAGAACGGTCACGTCCTCTCCCAGCACCAGAGGGTCCACTAACACCACCACGACCATGTCCGCGTCCGCGTCCCTTACTAGATGTTTTCCTCATTGTTACCGTTCACCACAATAAGAAAAAAATTATTTGGCCCAATGTATTAAATTCAAATTCAGGCCTTTTTTTACAGGCATCTAACACTATCTGTCTATCTATTTAGGTACCGTATTACACTAATACTTGCACAACAGTAAAAACAGATTTAGCTGAATATAAATTGTAGGCCTAGCATTTAGGCGCTGGGTGACAGGGATACGTTTACGGACAGAATTATTTAAACTTGGAAATGCACGGTAGCGTGTGAAGTTATTGAGGATGACACTATCCGCACCTTCAATCTAATATACATTTTATGGATCAATTTAAACTTGGCCTGATACAGCAGAAAAAAGATATTTAGGGGATTGCTAAGTTGGGAATTGTATTCAACCCAGAACAAAAACTGTGCTTTGGCGGACACTAAATAAATTTACCAGCCTCAGCAATAAACACAGATTGAGCTGAATATAAATTTTAGGCGTATTATTTAGGCGCTGGGTGACAGGTATACGTTTACGGACAGAATTAGACTTGGATATGCACAGTAGCGTGTGTGTGAAGTTATTAAGAATGACCCTATCAGCACCTTGAATCTAATATACCCTTTTAGGGATAGATTTAAAGTAGGCATGATACAGCAGAAACCACTAATTTAGAAAATTGCTAGGTTGGGAATTGTATTTCAACCCAGAACAAAAACTGTGCTTTGACGGACACAAAATAACTTGACCAGCTACAGCAATAGCCACAGATTTAGCTGAATATAAATTTGAGGCCTATTATTTAGGCGCTGGGTGACAGGTATACGTTTATGGACAGAATTAGACTTGGATATGCACAGTAGCGTGTGTGTGAAGTTATTGAGAATGACCCTATCAGCACCTTGAATTTAATATACCCTTTTAGGGATAGATTTAAAGTAGGCCTGATACAGCAGAAACCACTAATTTAGAAAATTGCTAGGT
Organism: Bufo bufo; assembly: GCF_905171765.1. Lineage (NCBI taxonomy): Eukaryota > Metazoa > Chordata > Amphibia > Anura > Bufonidae > Bufo > Bufo bufo. The sequence continues at coordinate 411,752,859 of NC_053392.1, forward strand.
TGGGAATTGTATTTCAACCCAGAACAAAAACCGTGCTTTGACGGACACAAAATAACTTGACAAGCTATAGCAATAGCCACAGATTTAGCTTAATATAAATTTGAGGCCTATTATTTAGGCGCTGGGTGACAGGTATACGTTTACGGACAGAATTAGACTTGGATATGCACAGTAGCGTGTGTGTGAAGTTATTGAGAATGACCCTATCAGCACCTTGAATCTAATATACCCTTTTAGGGATAGATTTAAAGTAGGCCTGATACAGCAGAAACCACTAATTTAGAAAATTGCTAAGTTGGGAATTGTATTTCAACCCAGAACAAAAACTGTGCTTTGACGGACACAAAATAACTTGACCAGCTACAGCAATAGCCACAGATTTAGCTGAATATAAATTTGAGGCCTATTATTTAGGCGCTGGGTGACAGGTATACATTTACGGACAGAATTAGACTTGGATATGCACAGTAGCGTGTGTGTGAAGTTATTGAGAATGACCCTATCAGCACCTTGAATCTAATATACCCTTTTAGGGATAGATTGAAAGTCGGCCTGATACAGCAGAAACCACTAATTTAGAAAATTGCTAGGTTGGGAATTGTATTTCAACCCAGAACAAAAACTGTGCTTTGACGGACACAAAATAACTTGACCAGCTACAGCAATAGCCACAGATTTAGCTGAATATAAATTTGAGGCCTATTATTTAGGCGCTGGGTGACAGGTATACGTTTACGGACAGAATTAGACTTGGATATGCACAGTAGCGTGTGTGTGAAGTTATTGAGAATGACCCTATCAGCACCTTGAATCTAATATACCCTTTTAGGGATAGATTTAAAGTAGGCCTGATACAGCAGAAACCACTAATTTAGAAAATTGCTAGGTTGGGAATTGTATTTCAACCCAGATTAAAAACTGTGCTTTGACGGACACAAAATAATTTGACCAGCTACAGCAATAGCCACAGATTTAGCTGAATATAAATTTGAGGCCTATTATTTAGGCGCTGGGTGACAGGTATACGTTTACGGACAGAATTAGACTTGGATATGCACAGTAGCGTGAGTGTGAAGTTATTGAGAATGACCCTATCAGCACCTTGAATCTAATATACCCTTTTAGGGATAGATTTAAAGTAGGCCTGATACAGCAGAAACCACTAATTTAGAAAATTGCTAAGTTGGGAATTGTATTTCAACCCAGAACAAAAACTGTGCTTTGACGGACACAAAATAACTTGACCAGCTACAGCAATAGCCACAGATTTAGCTGAATATAAATTTGAGGCCTATTATTTAGGCGCTGGGTGACAGGTATACGTTTACGGACAGAATTAGACTTGGATATGCACAGTAGCGTGTGTGTGAAGTTATTGAGAATGACCCTATCAGCACCTTGAATCTAATATACCCTTTTAGGGATAGATTGAAAGTAGGCCTGATACAGCAGAAACCACTAATTTAGAAAATTGCTAGGTTGGGAATTGTATTTCAACCCAGAACAAAAACTGTGCTTTGACGGACACAAAATAACTTGACCAGCTACAGCAATAGCCACAGATTTAGCTGAATATAAATTTGAGGCCTATTATTTAGGCGCTGGGTGACAGGTATACGTTTACGGACAGAATTAGACTTGGATATGCACAGTAGCGTGTGTGTGAAGTTATTGAGAATGACCCTATCAGCACCTTGAATCTAATATACCCTTTTAGGGATAGATTTAAAGTAGGCCTGATACAGCAGAAACCACTAATTTAGAAAATTGCTAGGTTGGGAATTGTATTTCAACCCAGAACAAAAACTGTGCTTTGACGGACACAAAATAACTTGACCAGCTACAGCAATAGCCACAGATTTAGCTGAATATAAATTTGAGGCCTATTATTTAAGCGCTGGGTGACAGGTATACGTTTACGGACAGAATTAGACTTGGATATGCACAGTAGCGTGTGTGTGAAGTTATTGAGAATGACCCTATCAGCTCCTTGAATCTAATATACCCTTTTAGGGAAAGATTTAAAGTAGGCCTGATACAGCAGAAACCACTAATTTAGAAAATTGCTAGGTTGGGAATTGTATTTCAACCCAGAACAAAAACTGTGCTTTGACGGACACAAAATAACTTGACCAGCTACAGCAATAGCCACAGATTTAGCTGAATATAAATTTGAGGCCTATTATTTAGGCGCTGGGTGACAGGTATACGTTTACGGACAGAATTAGACTTGGATATGCACAGTAGCGTTTGTGTGAAGTTATTGAGAATGACCCTATCAGCACCTCGAATCTAGTATACCCTTTTAGGGATAGATTTAAAGTAGGCCTGATACAGCAGAAACCACTAATTTAGAAAATTGCTAGGTTGGGAATTGTATTTCAACCCAGAACAAAAACTGTGCTTTGACGGACACAAAATAACTTGACCAGCTACAGCAATAGCCACAGATTTAGCTGAATATAAATTTGAGGCCTATTATTTAGGCGCTGGGTGACAGGTATACGTTTACGGACAGAATTAGACTTGGATATGCACAGTAGCGTTTGTGTGAAGTTATTGAGAATGACCCTATCAGCACCTCGAATATAATATACCCTTTTAGGGATAGATTTAAATAACCACACTATTGATGGTTAAATGGACTTGATGGCAGCTTGCCCCTGATGTAGGATATAGCAAAAAAATAACCACACTATTGATGGTTAAATGGACTTGGTGACAGCTTGCCCCTGATGTTGGATATAGCAAAAAATAACCACACTATTGATGGTTAAATGGACTTGGTGGCAGCTTGTGCTGGCGCACCACAAGCCACAAAATGGCCGCCTATCACCCCAGAAAAAAGTGACTGAAAAACGCTCTGGGCAGCCAATAGTAGGCATGGCTGTGATGGCCTCTTGGGGCAAGTAGCATGACGCTTGTTGATTGGCTGCTTTGCAGCCTTTCAAAAAGCGCCAAGAAAGCGGCGAACACCGAACCCGAACCCAGACTTTTACGAAAATGTTCGGGTTCGGGTCCGTGTCACGGACACCCCAAAATTCGGTACGAACCCGAACTATACAGTTCGGGTTCGCTCATCCCTACTCCCAACCTCCCACTGCTGCCACCTTGCTGACTTCCAGCCATGCTTTCAACACATATAACCGCCGACGTGAACTGAGAATATATTTTTCTTTTTGTACTGAAATAGGCCAGTAAACGCTTTTAGCAGAAATAAATGCAGCAGTGAAGTGCGTATATATTTTTCTTTCTGTACTGAAATAGGCCACTAAACCCTTTTGCCACAAATAACTGCACCAGTGAAGTGCGTATATTTTTTTCTTTCTAAATTGAAATGGGCCACTAAATGCATTTGCCACAGATATAAGCCACTAAAGGCACTAACATAGCACTTGCACCCCAAGAACAAATTGCTGGAATGACAGAGCTGTATAATGGCTATTTGAATCCCCAAATTATCTTTCCCTGCACTTGTAAATCGCTTTTCTAGCACTGTCCCAAGCGCCTTCTGACGTCTCTCCCTGCACTAAGATGCTGTGAACTGATTCCTCCCTATCCATTCCCTGTGCTTGTAAATCGCTTTTATGACACTGTTCCTAGCACTTTCAGATATCTCTCCCTGCACTAAGATGCTGTAAAATGATTCCTCCCTATCAGTATTGAGCGAGCATGCTTGGCCGAATACCTGTTAAGCAGCCAATAAACGTGCAGGTAAGTACTGTCATCAAAGTAATGCCAGTAGCCATGTTGGCTACTGGCATTACAGTGATTGGCTGGCAGTAACGCTATATAGCACCAGATGACGGGGGTTTGGCTCATTATGAGTCAGGGAGAACTGAGCTTAGGAAGGGACAGATAGTTTCGGAAGTGTGATCGCAATATATTTGATAGAAAAATGTTTCAAGGACTTTTAAGGACTATTGTGTGTGGTGGTAGGTTGGCAGCAATATAATTTAGCCAGCAATTTTTTTTTTGTTTATTCTTTACAATACTTTTTTGATAGAGGGTTTCTGCAATGACTTGTGACATATGTGCTGCAATACCTTCTGTGTGTCAGTGCCAGATATTGTGAAAAATATTACTGACAACAAATATATATATTTTTACCATAATTTATCCACACTTTGCCTATAAACGTTGTTTGCAGTGAATTGTCACATCTGCGCTTCAAGCGCGTGTGTGTGTGTCAGGGCCAGATATTGGGAAAAATATTAATGACAACAAATATATATTTTCCATAATTTATCCACACTTTGCCTATAAACGTTGTCTGCAGTGAATTGTCACATCTGCGCTGCAAGCGTGTGTGTGTGTGTGTCAGGGCCAGATATTGGGAAAAATATTACTGACAATAAATATATATTTTCCATAATTTATTCACACTTTGCCTATAAACGGTGTCTGCAGTGAATTGTCATATTTGTGCTGCAAGCACGTGTGTGTGTGTCAGGGCCAGATATTGGGAAAAATATTACTGACAACAAATATATATTTTCCATAATTTATCCACATTTTTCCTATAAATGGTCCCTTATAACATATAACATTTATTATGAAGAAGGCGAGCATTAAGGGACGGGGAAGTGGCCGTGATGCTGATGGTGCAAGCAGAGGCCATGGCCCTGGGCGCGGTGAAACTGTGCCTGCTGCCAGAGCACAAGAAAAACAATCATCCAAAATACCTAGCTTCATGTCCCAGTTTGCAGGGTGGCACAGGACACCACTCTTGAAGTCAGCTCAGTGCAAGCAGGTGGTCTGTTGCATTGCAGCAGATAGTACTTCCAGTCGGTTAAGCACCACCCTGTCTTCCACCAAGTCCAGTCTCAGTAGCCAGGAGTCTGGTCAACACAATCCTCACCCTGATCCTCCTTCCTCCCACCATTTACAGTCTGGCCAAACAAGTGATCCCACACTCGGATATTCCGAGGACCTCTTTGCATCGCCATTAATTGATTTGGCCCTCTCGCAAAGCACGCTTGAAGAGGGACCTGAGATCTTGTGCCCCGATTCCCAACCTCTTGAGCATCCAGAGTCACAAGAACATGATGCTAGGGAATGGCAATTAGTGTGAAATGAGGTGGATGATGATGAGACACAGTTTCTGATGACTCAACCGCAATTACTGTCTCAAGAAGTTGATGAAGAGGATTACAAACAGTTGTCAATCACTGAGGTTGTGGTTAGGTCAACAAATTAGTAGGATAATCAGAGTGAGGAAGTGGAAGAGGAGGTGCTGGATGACGAGGTCACTGAATCAACCTGGGAAGGTGGAAACAAGCCTAGCGAGGAGAGCAGTACAGAGGGGGAGGGATCTGCAGCACTGAAACAGGCTGGAAGAGGCAGTGGGGTGGCAAAAGGTAGAAGGCGGGAACCACCAAACATGCCCGCAAATGTTCCCCGGAGCACCCCCTTGCGTAAATTTCCCTTGCCAAGGGGTAGGTGTTCAGCAGTATGGCGCTTTTTTGGGGAAAGTGCGGACGACAAAAGAATAGACGTTTGCAACCTTTGACACACCAAAATAAGTTGGGGTCGTGAACACTAGCAACCTCACCACCACCAGCATGATCTGCCACATGGCATCAAAGTACCTTAATAGGTGGGCCGAACGCCTGGGTCCACAATCTGTGTCTGCGGGTCACACCACTTCCAATCCCCTGTCCAAGACGCAGGCCCAGATGCCTCCTGCCCTGCACCTGGACCTTTGCAAGCACCATCAGCGACCTCATCCACTTCCCTGTCCCAGCACAGCATCCAAATGTCATTACCCCAGGCATTTTAACGCAAGCGCAAATACCCAGCCACCCACCCACCCACCCAGCCACAGGCCATAGCACTAAATGCGCAGCTTTCCAAATTTCTGGCCCTGGAAATGTTGCCATTTAGTATTGTGGACACTGATGCCTTCCGCAGCCTTATGTCGGTGGCCGTCCCTCCTTACGCAGTCCCCAGCCACCACTATTTTTCAAGGTGTGCTGTGCCAGCCTTACACCATCATGTGTCCCTTAACATCACACGTGCCCTGACCAACGCAGTTACTGGGAAAGTCCACTTAACCACAGACAAGTGCTTTTGGCCAGGGGCGCTACATTTCCCTGACGGCACACTGGGTAAATGTTGTGGAGGCAGGGAGCGACTCATACCCTGGGATGGAACAGGTGCTACCGACGCCAAGGATTGCGGGTCCTACTTCCATCAGGGTTTCCGCCAGCACCTACATTAGTGGCTCCAACCCCCACTTCTCCACTTCCACCACCGAATTATCCGCGTGCAGCACCAGTCAGTCATCAGTCGGTAGCTGGAAGCAGTGTAGCACTGCAGTGGGGAAGCAGCAACAGGCTGTGCTAAAGCTTATCTTCCTAGGTGACAAACAGCACACTGCCGCAGAACTGTGGCAGGGGATTAGAGACCAGACTGAGCTGTGGCTCTCGCCACTCAACCTAGAACCAGGCATGGTTGTGACTGATAATGGCCATAACTTGGTGTCGGCTTTGGAGTTGGGCAACCTTAGACACATCCCATGCCTTGCCCACATATTCAACCTTGGTTCAGCGGTTTCTAAAAACCTACCCCAATTTGTCTGAGCTACTGGTGAAGGTGTGCCGCGTGTGTTCACATTTCCGCAAGTCACCGACAGCTTCATCCGGTCTGTCAACGCTTCAGCAGCGCTTGAAATTGCCAGCTCACCAGCTGTTGTGTGACGTGAGCATGCACTGGAACTCCACGTTCCACATGTTGGCCAGGCTCTGTGAGCAGCAGAGGACAGTTGTGGAATACCAGCTGCAACATGGTCGTTGCCTTTCCAGTCAGCTTCCGCTATTCACAAGCGAGGAGTGGGCATGGATGTCTGACCTCTGTGAGGTTTTAAGAAACTTTGAGGAATCAACACAGATGGTGAGCAGCGATAACGCTATTATCAGCGTCACCATCCCACTTCTGTGTCTTCTCAAACGCTCGCTGCTCACAATTAAGGACGATGCTGTGCATGGGGAAGAGGTGGAAATGGGGGAAGACATTACACAGGTTGATGATAGCCAGACCACCCTCAGTTCGCCTTCTCAGCGCGAATTGTAGGCTGAAGAGGAGAAGGAGGAGCAGGAGACGTTTGCCTCAGCTACATAGGGTAGTACCCCTGGAAGTTTAATTCCATCTGTTCAGCGTGGGTGGGCAGAAGAGGAGGAAGAGGATGAAGAGATTGGGAGTGATCCTCCTGATGACGACAGCGAAGTCTCGCCTGTTGGTACTCTGGCACACATGGCTGACTTCATGTTAGGCTGCCTCTCCCGCGACCCGCGCGTTATACGCATTTTAAACAACACGGACTACTGGTTGTTCGCCCTTCTCGACCCCCGCTACAAAGAGAACTTCTCATCTCTCATTCCTCTGAATGCAATACCAGAAGATCCTTGTTGGAAAATTGCTAAAAAATTTCCATCTGACAATGCTGGCGGCAGAGTCCGTACTTCCTTGGCCAACCGAGGAGGGGAGACAAGGGGAACACACACCAGTTCCAACAGAGGCAGGGCAACACTCTCCAAAGCCTGGGACAGTTTCATGACACCCCGCCAGCACCCTCACCCTGATATGCGGCCTACTGCCACAAGGAGAGAGAAATTCAGATCCGATGGTATATTCTAACCCCCAGGCGTTCCCATGGTGACAGGGACGCTTGTCAGGGAGGAGTATGCCGAAGTGGAAAAACTGTACAGATTGAAAAAAAAATAGACTAATATATAAAAAAACGAATATATTCGATATAGTGCTATATATTAGTTTTTTCGAATATTCGTCATTTTTCCCATCTAAAGTCATGATTCCTCCCTGCTTAAGTTGCTTGTGGGCCAATAACTCAGATGGGAAAAATGATGAATATTCGCTATAACAAATATATGGCACTATATTCGAAATATTCGCGAATTCTCGAAGATGTGATATTCGAGATAAAAATTCGCTATTCGAATATTCGCGCTCAACACTATTCGTCACATATAATACCCTCGCTTATATGGCCTTCGAATATAATTTTTTACAGTCTCAGCTCACCAGCAGGCCCTCACATATAAGGCTACTTTCACACTCGCGTTTGGGGCGGATCCATTATGGATCTGCACAGATGGATCCGTTCAGATAATACAACCGTCTGCATCCGTTCAGAATGGATCAGTTTGTATAATCTTTAACATAGCCAAGATGGATCCGTCTTGAACACCATTGAAAGTCAATGGAGGACGGATCCGTTTTCTATTGTGCCAGATTGTGTCATAGAAAACTGATCCGTCCCCATTGAATTACATTGTGTGTCAGGACGAATCTGTTTGGCTCAGTTTCGTCAGACTGACACCAAAACGCTGCAAGCAGCGTTTTGGTGTCCGCCTCCAAAGCGGAATGGAGACTGAACGGAGGCAAACTGATGCATTCAGAGCGGATCCTTTTCCATTCAGAATGCATTAGGGCAAAACTGATCCGTTTTGGACCGCTTGTGTGAGCCCTGAATGGATCTGGCAAACGGAAAGCCAAAACGCCAGTGTGAAAGTAGCCTAATTTTTTACAGGGTCTGCTCACCAGCAAGCCCTCACATATAATTTTTTACAGGGTCCGCTGACCAGCAGTCCCTCACATGTAATTTTTTAGAGGGTCTGCTCACCAGCAGGCACTCACATCAGATTTTTTACAGGGTCCGCTCACCAGCAGGCCCTCACATCTAATTCTTTACAGGGTCTGCTCACCAGCAGGCCCTCACATCTAACTTTTTACAGGGTCCACTCACCTGCAGGCCCGCAACTCAAATCTTTTACAAGGTCAGCTCACCTGCAGGGCCGCAACTCAATGTGAATGAGGCCCTCCTTTATGTGATATACAGGTTGTATCGGAGTGCCTCTTCCTTGTAATTTTTGGCAGCACTTGCACTTTATATACAAGTAAATATAAAGGAAAGAATGTTTTCAATACATTTTTCCTATAAAATCAATTTTTTACTTTGGTTTTGTGCGTAAAACCTTAATTAGATTGTGGGCCTGGTAATCAGTTTAAGGCCTTTTAAGCATCATCAGCAGCAGTATGGTGATAAAAATGAGTGGCAAGGTGACATACTGTGGAGATGGCAGCATGAGGAGGTCACATAGTGGCACAATGACTGAGTCTGGATAAAAGACTAAGGCCACAGATTGTTTAGAAAGATGCAGATTGAAACAATCTGTAGAGCTGTATGACGGTCACCTGCAGATTAATGCAGACCAGGGGCATAGCTATAGGGGAAGCAGGGGAAGCTGCAGCTTTGGGGCCCTGACCCAGAAGGGGCCCATCCAGGAGGAGGAAGACTAAAGGATTTGGTCAGGGCCCCCTCAACAGTATTACACAATGAAATTATATACAGTGACAGTATAGACAGTGTATAAAACGGATGGAACAGCTGCCGGCTCTGGTCTGAGAGAGCGATCTTTACTAGCCACAGGAATGGGGGCGGCATGAAAGGATGGGGTTGCTAAAAAATTACTGTGGGATGGAGCCCCATTCAAAAATTTGCTGTGGGGCCCAGTAATTTCTAGCTATGCCACTGATGCAGCCCACAAAAGCAAGTTGGGTTTATCGATTACAAAACCTTAATTAAATTGTGGGCCTGATTATCAGTTTAAGGCCTTTTAAGCAGCATCAGCAGCAGCATGGTGATAAAAATGAGTGGCAATGTGACATGGTGTGGAGATGGCAGCATGAGGAGGCCACATAGTGGCACAAGTGGCACAATGACAGAGTCTGGATAAAAGACTGAGGCCACAGATTGTTGACAAAGATGCAGGTGGAAACAAATCTGTAGAGCTGTATGACGGTCACCTGGAGATTAATGCAGCCATCAAAATCAAGTTGGGTTTGTCGGTTCCACCTCAGCTCACCAGCACGCCCGCACCTAAAATCTTTTACTGGGTCAGCTAACCCTACAGGCCCGCAACTCAAATCTTTTACAGGGTCAGCTCAGCTGCAGGCCCTCAACTGAAATCTTTTACTGTTTCAGCTCACATGCAGGCCCGCGACTCAAATCTTTTACAGGGTCAGCTCACATGCAGGCCCTCGCATATAATGTTTTACAGGGTCAGCTCACCCGCAGGCACTCGCATATAATGTTTTACAGGGTCAGCTCACCAGCAGGCCTGCACCTAAAATCTTTTACAGGGTCAGCTCACCTGCAGGCCCACAACTCATGCTGCCTTGCTTTAAAGTAGTAGCCATAGCTGTTTATCAGGCTCCCTCTGCGAAATCGAACAATGATTCCCCGTTACCGGTGGTCACCATGTTAGGCGCATAAAAGAACATCGAAAGTTGATAGGGAAGATATCCAAATGGATCGTGGACGTCACGGGGACGTGCAATCAGGCAGAAGTTATCTAGAGTCAATAAAGCGGCAGCTTTAGAACGTTTCCTCATCCAAAATACCGTAGTGACATTCCCTGTAATTTTTTATTACTCATTCCAATAACAGGGCATCTTAAGAGTCCTGTATTGTTATTTATTGTCACTACCTCCACGAGTCGGGAGTGTGTGATTTGCGCAACACCCGCTTGCCTTCCTTGGAGGTGTTAGCCGTTTCTCAGGCTCCCTATCCAGAATCAAACACTGATTCCCCGTTATCCGTAGTTTACAATGGTTTTGAGATGACAATTACATCGAAAGTTGATAGGCCAGACATCCAAATGGGTCATCGCCGTCACAGGGACATGCCATCGGCCCCAGGTTAACAAGAGTCACCAAAGCGGCAACAGGCCACCGCCCATAATGTTTTAGATGGTCACCGGCAGGGCATCAATCATCATTTTTAAAGGGTATGTATGATGCCCTCCTTTATGTGTAACTAAGAGTACTTTCACACTCGCGTTTGGTGTGGATCCGTCATGGATCTGCACAAACGCATCCGTTCGTTCAGAACGGATCCGTTTGTATTATCTTTAACATACCCAAAAACAGATCCGTCTTGAACACCATTGAAAGTCAATGGGGGACGGATCCGTTTTCTATTGTGCCATATTATGTCAGTGAAAACAGATCCGTCCCCGTTTGGCTCAGTTTCGTCAGACGGACACCAAACAGCTGCAAGCAGCGTTTTGGTGTCCGCCTCCAAAGCGGAATGGAGGCAGAACGGAGGCAAACTGAGCCAAACTGATGCATTCTGAGCGGATCCTTATCCAAAACGCCAATGTGAAAGTAGCCTAAGGATGTACCGGAGTGCTTCTTCCTTATAATTTTTGGCAGCACTTGCACTTTATATACAAGTAAATATTCAGGAAAGAATGTTTTCTATCAATTTTTCCTCTAAAATCGAATTTTTCCCCCCTTGGTTTTGGGTGTATTATTGTCATTATGTAAAAGTGGCGTACTATTTGGACAACATAGTTCCCAGCAGCGACCAGCGAGTCCAAGATGCATCCATACATCCTCCCCATGCTGTTACAGAACCATTTTGGTGGTGTTACCAACAATTTCTGACATTTTTTTATGAACCAGGCACCCTCCCCTCTTTAGAGCAGGGGGTACCTGGTTTAATGCTCGGGTTCTCCCATTGACTTCCATTATACCCGGGTGCTCGGTTGAGCACCCTAATATCATGATGTGTTCGGCCCAAGCCCCTGAACCCCCCCGCCCTATGGTGCTCGATCAACACTACTCTCTATCCTTTCCCTGCACTTATAAATCGTTTTTTTCAGTGTTTTTTTTTCTCACTATGAGGTTTTTCCAATTGCTGTCCATAGCGCCCTCTCATGTCTGTCCCTGCACTCAGAACGCTTGAAAATGTCTGACTCTAAGGTGGCCGCTGTATTTTTAGGGCTGTGACATCACAGGGCTGGCTGGCTGCTGATTGGCTGCATGCATGGCATTGTGGGTCAGCCCGCCATCCCAGAGTTCCTTGCCCCATGTCCTCACACGTGTATCTGCCAATGGAGCCGCCATTTTAGGAAAAATTGAGTTACCACGAAGCGCGAGGAAATTCGCTCATCTCTACTTTTGACCATCCCCAGAAGAAGAAAAAAATGATTTTTTTCCCCAATAGATTTCCTACTGCTATCTGACAAGCTATGCCAGTTGGCAACCTCAGGTCCCAAGGTGGCAGAAAAGGTGATATAATCAGGTACAGCACTGAATGTATAGAAGCACTTCGGCAGCCATGTGCTCAGGCCTGGACTACACATTAGCAATAAAGTTCCTAGCATTCATTACTATACAGATTGTCCAGAAAAGATTCCCACCAAACTATAAAGCTTCTTAATGTAACGTTTGGGGAAAAGGCAAACTGTTTCTGAGCAAACCATATCCTCCACCACCGCCAAGAGCCCTCCTTTACATGATACCAACTCTGTTCCCAGTATTGACCAGGTTGGTTAACCTATCCATCTATGTTACTCCTAATTCTAAAACCATCAATACAAATGACACCGACATAATAGGACCACTAGAGACTAACAATATGATCACTACATTGCCCCTCATAATGACCAACACAACAGATATTGTCCAAGAATCTTCCTTGAACATTTCTACACAATCGGAATCATTCTTAGCCCTACCTACCAATTTATCTGATAGTCCTTTTTTTTAGGGAAAATCTCACCAAATACCACACCAACTCTCCACATGACTCCTCCTCTGCGACAAACTTGGTCTGTTTATCAACCCGTTACCCTTTTTTTCACTCCAACAGGGACTCTCTTGAAAACACCTCCCCGAAATCACCGCTGGGTGCTGGTGAACAATGGAGTGGTGCAGAGCAGTGTTAGATTTTAATTGCAGGGGGGCAGCATTAGATTTTAATTGCTCAGGGGGGCAGAGTTAGATTTTAATTGCTCTGCACCACTCCATTGTTCACCAGCACCCAGCGGTCAGTAGGCCGACGGTGCTTGGATCAGTTCAATAATTCAGCTAGTTTGGGCATTCGCTGCTGGGCACTGAGTCCCTGTTGCGGTTCCAGTCGCTATACATTCCAGTCTGAGATCAATTGAGACGCTTGTATATAGCAGGTTGATATCCTCATTCTCACACCACTTTATAAGGTTGCTATGACAACCATTCTCAGCTGGTAGTGATACCGTGGACGGTGCTACGGCAGTGATCGTCCCTCACAGTGACACCAGTAGGCATCTGCCTACAGGGACACAGGGTGAGAGATAGTGCACATCTCTCTTCCTCTTTAATTGTCCAGTTAACATTCTCATCAGTGTAGTGGTGCACTGTGCTTTTAACACTTTTCATTTTTTTGGTTTTGTCTAAGTTCAATTAAAGAGTGCACGTTGCACACACGTAGTATATTATATTTTACATTTATCTCAATAAAAGTGAAGTATTAATTTACACCAAAATCAACAGAGCCTCAAAATAACACTTTTTCACTCCCCTAACGTCATCAAGAAAACGGCAAAAAAACGAACTAGGGGATGCAGAGGAGGCAGATCCAAACGCACCAGAAAAGAAAAAGTTAAGAACGGTACCAACACATTAGAAAATAGAGGGGGGACTTTATTCGATCAGGAAGAATCAAATAACCAAAAAGAAAAAGGGATTTTTAATCTTTCCAGATACACTCTAGAACCTAATGAGTTCGAATTATTCAGCAAAGGACTATCCTTCTGTCCAACTAATATTCCTGACGTGTTTGAGTTATTTATAGATCTCAATAAATTTATCAGGAAACTTACCTTGAAGCATCATTTTAAAATAAAGGAACTTATCAAACAACTTTCTAATGAGAACAATACAGATATCACAACCAATACAGGAACACGTCCTACCTCACCAACTCCTATACCATCCAATCTGAAAATCTACATTCTATCCCTTGGATAGTAGAGGTGCACATATAGAAAGTTATTATAACATAGTACTAGAGGAACTAGAGAAAATGTGCAAGGAAGACCAATCCCATAACAATGAAAATACGGATCATCAGAACCTTAAACCCTGGGAGAGAAGAGCCTTGAAAAACCTATGTAAAAACGAGGAAATAATTATCAAAAATGCTGATAAAGGTGGAGGTGTCGTCATTATGGACAAAGAGTATTATGTTAATGAGGCAAATAGGATTCTTTCAGACCCCAAATATTATAGAGTCCTAAATGAAGACCCCACAACAATTTTTAAGAAGGTATTAGTTGAATTAATAGACTCAGGGTTCCACTCCAATTTACTTGATAAAAAAGAAAAACAATTCCTCTCACCTCCCCACCCTTCTTTGGCCAAGTTTTACTTTCTCCCGAAGATACATAAATCCATAACCCATCCACCGGGCAGACTGATCATTTCAGGTATAGATTCACTTACCTCTAATCTATCAGCGTATGTTGATCATTTTCTACAGAAACATGTACAAACACTTCCCTCATACCTGAGGGACACTGCTCATCTCATTAACCTTCTGAAACCCTAGATGTAGCCTCGTTGTATAGTAACATCTAACACGAACTTGCTCTAAAACACTCTCGGCTGTAAAACACTACCTTAATCAGGATTCTACTATGCCGGATCTACAAAAAGAGTTCCTAATCAGATCCATAGATTTTATTTTACGGCATAAATATTTCATTTTTAATGAAAAATTCTATATCCAGAATAAAGGTACTGCGATAGGGACTAAATTTGCCCCATCGTATGCAAACCTTTTTATGGGCCTTTTTGAAAAAAGGCATGGTCTGCTGGCCCACCACAAGATCGAGTTTTATAGTCGTTATATAGATGACATTTTCATTTGGGAGGGTACGGAAGAAGAACTTCTCCTCTTCTCAGGAGAGTTGAATGGGAACAAGTGGGGATTATCCTTCAGCTTAGAATATCATGCTAACAAGGCAACTTTCTTAGACATTCATCTTAAAATAGAATCTGAAAAGATAATTACAGAGACATACTTCAAAAAGGTCGACTCTAATAGCTATTTAGAATATACTAGTTGTCATCACGCTAAATGGAAGAAAAACATCCCTTTTAGCCAAATGAAGCATATCAGGAGGAATTGCTCTAACGAAAAAACCCTGAAAACCCAGTTATCTATTCTCCAAAAGCGTTTTAAAGAAAAAGGCTACCCAAAAACCTTGATTAAAGGATCGATGGAGAGAGCCCTGAGACTCCAGGTCAACGTTATTACCCGATATAGTAATAGACATTCACAAATCAGGAAAATCTTAACCAAACATTGGAATATCCTTTCAAAAGACCCAGTTTTGAAAGATATATTGCCCTCTGGTCCTATTGTTACCTTCAGAAGGGCTCCTACCCTAAAAAATCTATTAGCCCCGTTGCATCCCTATCTCAAGAAAAGAGAGAAGAGCAATCGATTAACTTCCACCGAAAACAACAGAGGGTCTTTTAAGTGTTTTAGTAAAAAATGTAAATGTTGCCAGATTATAACCCATAAAAGGAAGACAATCAGTATCCTAGAGTCCGATTAAATATTTCTCCTAAAATACACTATGGACTGCAGTACAAAGAACGTTATATATCTATTAGAATGCCCCTGCAAACTAAGCTATGTAGGAAGGACCACACAGTGCTTGAGAGAGCGAATGAATGAACATAGCTCTAACATTAACCGAAAATAGTGACGCCACTCTTTTAAAAGTCACTCCACTCGATTGGGTCCCACAGTCTTATCAGCAATTGTCCCATAAGGAGATGTACTGGATTTATTGTCTAAATACTTTGTCCCCGTTTGGTTTGAATGAAACATTAGAATATACCAACTACTGATCCACTTAGGACATCAATCAATATTTATTTGTATTTCAAATTTTATCTGTACCCATTTTTTTATCTAATACATGGCTTTTTCTTATGTTCACGCCCCTCTCCACTTGTGTGTGTGTATATATATATATTTTATATTTTATACTCAAATCATGTGTATATATTTTTATATATTTTTGTATATTTTTAAATATATATATATTTTTTTCTTTTCTTATTTTTATCATATCATATATATATTTTTTTTTACTAATATTCACTTTCTTCTATATATATATATATATATATATATATATATCCCTATGCTGCTAAAGCACATGCCCGGATGCAAATGGTGGAACGAGGCATGCCCGCGTACCTAAGACTGATGACCACTGTAACCCCTACAATAGTGGAAGGGGCACGGCCACCGGTGCCCTGCTCAGTATATGGAGGGAACCGTGGTCGCCTCAGATCCAGTCAGAAAATAAACAGATACACTACAATGTCTGCACACTTAGCTGAAGGAGCTGCAGCAGCAGAGAAGACGGATCCAAAGACAGCTGGCAATATCCGGAGTACTTGCTGCAGCAGAACACAGGTCCAGTGAAATGATAGCTTACAAGTGAAGATACTCAAGCAAGAGCGACAACTCAAATGAGAAATATAATCCACACCCTACAAAGGAGGAGGGGTGATTTAAAGGCAGGGAAATCAAACGCAGGAGGAACAGCTGGGAGGAAGGAAACAGAAAGTAAAGACCTCATCACAGGGGCGGAGAAACAGAGCAGTGAGAACTCCTCCAAGCTCTAGTAGTGACATCATCACAGGGGTGGAGAAACAGAGCTGTGAGAACGTCTCAAAGCTCTGGTAGTGACATCAGGCTTAATAAGTGGGATTTCTTGCCTTATAAATGGGGTTGGGACCATCAGTTGCGTTGAGGAGAAGTCAGGTGGATACACAGCTGATAGTCCTACTGAATAGACTGTTAGAATTTGTATTATGGCAAGAAAAAAGCAGCTAAGTAAAGAAAAACGAGTGGCCATCATTACTTTAAGAAATGAAGGTCAGTCAGTCAGCCGAAAAATTGGGAAAACTTTGAAAGTAAGGGCTATTTGACCATGAAGGAGAGTGATGGGGTGCTGCGCCAGATGACCTGGCCTCCACAGTCACCGGACCTGAACCCAATCGAGATAGTTTGGGGTGAGCTGGACTGCAGAGTGAAGGCAAAGGGGCCAACAAGTGCTAAGCATCTCTGGGAACTCCTTCAAGACTGTTGGAAGACCATTTCAGGGGACTACCTCTTGAAGCTCATCAAGAGAATGCCAAGAGTGTGCAAAGCAGTAATCAAAGCAATAGGTGGCTACTTTGAAGAACCTAGAATATGACATATTTTCAGTTGTTTCACACTTGTTTGTTATGTATATAATTCCACATGTGTTAATTCATAGTTTTGATGCCTTCATAGTCATGAAAATAAAGAAAACTCTTTGAATAAGAAGGTGTGTCCAAACTTTTGGTCTGTACTGTATATATATATATATATATATATATATACATATACACTCATTTGCCTATTTAATCATTTTTTCATGTGATACATTGGGGAATCAATGATTTTTCTTTGATTTCACGGCTCCCCTCTATCACTTGACTTCTTTAAAGTTTGCCAATCAGTTTTCAAATAGCGGAGGATACGGCGCATGCGCACTGAGGCCGAGCATTCCAACAGGCCGGTACTTTCTCCATGCGCTGTGTTTGGAATGACTCTACCTTCTGGTGCATGCGCATACACCTCCGCTCACATCAAGCAATGCGTTCCACGGACCGGAAGTATGGTCCGGTACTGAGGCGCATAATATCTCTTTTCATAGCATGTAGATTATTTTTTTCAGGGCCCACTGACCTACCAATGTTAATGACAATACCTTGAATGTATGTTTGATTGTTGTTCTATGTATACATGATTTGGTCGAGCCCTTGTGAGGTCATCATCACCCCCTGTCACAGGAAGTGACATCAGATGACCTTTATTTGGTGCTTTTTTAGATGATTATAAAGACTCTTAGTGATACAGTTTTGTATAGACTTTCTCCAGATGAAGGGGACATTTATTCTCCCCGAAACGGGTTGAGCTTTAAATCCTACTTTTACACCAATAAAGGAAATTGCAAGGAGTATCCGGGGTTCGGACTACTGCTTCATCCTAAGATTCTACTGGTGATCCAGGATAGGGAGGATTCCTTTGGGTGTCTTGAGCTTCATCCCAATAGGAAATCCTCCCTGTGAAGTGAGTGAAATTCACTATCTAATGGTTCTAATTTGATTGTTTCAATCTAGCGATTCTGAATACCGTATCTGTTAAGGTATATCAGTTCATTTATTAAAAATGTATTTTAATATATTTTATGTTTTGACATCCTCGTGTGAACCATGGTGTTCTGGTTTACCGTACAAGGCAATTAGTGGGCATATATATCCCGCTCCTCCAATCTATTCCTTATTCTTAACTATTCCCAGTATTCAGACTGGTGCCTCCAGGTCTATTGTGGTTATCATTTTCTCCTTTTACATTTTCAGTCTTTGGTTGTGCCTGGTACCCAGGCACACAAAGAACCACATACGGCAGCCTCTCCTAATTAGTTCCTTTTATCTATCTTCCATTCTAAATAGCATCTATTCAATTATCACTGTCTAAGAAGTTCCACCCTTTGGCGCCCTGCCTGACCATTTGATTACTTGGGATTTATTTTTTCTTCCCATATGTAACGGTCACGTCCACACACACACAGGGGGAAGGATAGTGACCACTGCGCTCCACCCTCACCCCTGGCCCTGCCTACTTGCCTCACGAGTCCTGATGACAGGGGACAACTGGACGACAGTCCCTTACTTAGGATATGTGCAGGGAAGACAAAATACGGAACGTGAACAGACTGGGTCAGAACCAAGAGAGCTACGCAGTACAAAGGGTTAAGCAAAGAGTGGTCAGGAGAAGCCTGGGTCAAATACCAGGAGAGTAGAGAAGTACCAGAGGAGTACGCAAAGAGTAGTCAGGTGGGAGCCGAGGTCACAATACCAGGAGGGATGCGTAGTACAGGAGGATCAGGCGAAGGATCGTCAGGGAACAGGATCAGGTGAGTATTCAGTAGTCCAACAAATAGCCAGGAACCTAGAAATAACAGGCAACCTGTGGCCAGCAGGCTGCCTGTATTTATAGTGGGGTCTGAGGGTCATGTGACGTGGCCAGCGTCAAATGACCGACAGACAGACAAGTCGAGCACAGAGTGATCAGCTCGGTGCTCAAGGCAGACCTAGGAGCAGGGAGCCTCCCAGATAGCAAAGACGCCCTGGGAACGAGGCCAAACACAGATCCTCGCTCCCGAAGCTAAGCAGCAGGTCTGCGGCTGATGGGAGACTGAGTGCGCCTTTGGCGCCCCGTGACACAATATCTGTTTACAAACCTATTAAGGTCAGGTTTATTGCCAAACAAGGAGTGAATGGAAAAATAGGGAGGATAGAGTATTCCTTTATACTTTTCCTAATTTACGATCCATTACCGGTTTTGGCTAAAACGTAAAACAACAAAACAACATCAATCAGCTCTGTGTGATCCTGGTGTAAGCTTTATTTATGAAAACCAGCACAAAATTAAAGAAGTGATGTTCATAGCAACTGCTGATTTACTGACTTTACTATAGGGTGTGACATATGGAGATACGTTTTTGCTTTATATATGCGACAGGCTGCAACATGAACCGGGGGTCCCTTTTAGGTGATGGATATATTTATAGTCGTGACGCCAGTTGCAGTCAAGTAACAAGGGCACAGGGCCCCTTTTAGTGATATAGTAGATGGTACCCAGTTGTAAGAATGCCAGAGTGGTGTAGGGTAGCCTATAATGTCTCTTAATGTTTGGTGCACGTGTCACGGTGGATACCCTGGAACCCCAGGGGTTTTCGTCTGAAGCAGAAAAAGGGGTATTTGAATTAGGGGATGATGAAATAAATGGAGTCCAGACTTTGCATAACGTTGAACAGCAGCTTTACTTTGGTAAACATTCATAAGAAACAATCTTCCAACTTTGTCTTGGTTACCAGCAGGCTTTGGCATAAATTCTAGCAGGCAAACACACTTGGCTCTACTACATATGTTGCTCTCTGGCTCTGCTGTACTGACAGGCTGGCTAAGGAAATCAGT
The DNA here is from genome assembly GCF_905171765.1 of Bufo bufo. Classification (NCBI taxonomy): domain Eukaryota; kingdom Metazoa; phylum Chordata; class Amphibia; order Anura; family Bufonidae; genus Bufo; species Bufo bufo. The sequence goes on from NC_053392.1 coordinate 411,772,749, forward strand.
TTCTTCTTTAGGCTGTACTTTACTTGGTAGGCTCGTCTGTCTCGAGCTTTGTCATGGAACTTTATTCCTGGCTTCAGAGGCTCCAAGTTTCGGCCTCCCTGTCCAGCAGAGCTGAAGGCACTCTGGCTGGCTTGGACACAACCATCCCCTAGCAGGGGGTAAGCTGAACCTTCTCCTAGAAGGGGGTAAGTTGAACCATCCTCTAGAAGGGGGTAAGCTGAACTTTCCCCTAGAAGGGGGTAAACTGAACTTTTTCTTCTCTAACTAGCTAAACTCCTCCCTCTCTTAGAAAGAGCACTAGAATGGAAAGAAGGGTTCCATTCTATACAAAATAGCTCTACCATGTATGCCGCCATCTGCTGGTGAACCAGGCATATTACACTTGAACAGTTACATAACAGTAAATATGAATACACATTTTGCAAGAACAGGAAATTAATACATATGATGACATTAAGTTAACCATAGGAGATAGTAGTGAGGCGCAAAGGTGGTAATGCACCTCTGGCGCGTTACATATAGCACTACCATTAATAGTGCAATGGATATTAGTAAATATCCCCATAACCTGAAATGGTTGCCACATTTATATAACACAGCATGACCTAGAGGCTCGGTTAAGCTTTCAGTACTAATAGCAGACGTGTAATGTTAAATTCAGTTCTATGAAAAGAACTGTCACATGACTCATATCATATTATTATTTATTATTAAAGCGCCATTCATTCCATAGTGCTGCACATATGAAAAGGGTATACATACATAATACAGACAATGAACAAGACGAGTTACAACTGGTACAGAAAGAGAGAGAGCCCTGCACGTGAGGGCTTACAATCTACATGGACTCATTTTGCACAAGATTAAATGCACAGTTCTCAGTTATCTCATCTATATGGAAAAACTGTATACAAGTAAGCAAAAATTTTGTTTTATAAATGATGTCTTAAACTAAAATTCACAGCATATTTCAAGTCACCTCAAGGTTCTGAAATTTTGGCCAAAGGATACAGTATATTGTGCATTGAAAAACAACAGACCCAAGGAAGAGCAATATTAATTTTCTGTGTGACTCCAAAGTCTACGCTACACGTGATGTTAATCTTTAGGTCCTGCTTCACTTGTTCTAGATGTATTTCTGTGTTCTAGATATTCCACAGCTCCATATAGCAAAATTCCCACCACAACAACACACATTAATATGTAGAGTTTAACATACACACATAAAAATGAGCTATATCCAAATGCAATAGCAAATCCAATGGATTCCCAAAGGGAGAAATTGGCAAAGGCTGCTTCCATATTCTTTTCAAACAATACACCATAAAAGGCTGAAAGATAAGAGCAATAATAAAAAAAAAAACATGAGAATCAATAAAGCCAGAGATGAGCACATTTGTCTGTTCAACGACATTTACCAGCAAATTTCTATTATTTACTAATATTCCCACTACATGAAACAATGTGGAATTAAATACTATATGGTTTAGTAGTCAAATGTTTTGTTTCCTTCATCTCTCTGTGAACAGCTAGCAATGCATACACAGTGATAGTTTTCCATGGAGTTGGACTCAAGTTAGTTTCAACATAGAAACAATTAATATTGTAACTTGAGGGACCACTGTTGTAGATGATGTTCAATTATGTGAACACAGTGCCTGCTCTTAGGTTTTAATATGAAAGAATTCAAGAGGGGCCTGGATGTATTTCTGGAGTGTAATAATATTACAGGCTATAGCTACTAGAGATGGGTCGTTGATCCAGGGAGTTATTCTGATTGCCTGATTGGAGTTGGGAAGGAATTTTTTTTCTTTCTCTGGATCAACTTTCAGGATAACAGGCCGAACTGGATGGACAAATGTCTTTTTTTCGGCCTTATAAACTATATTACTATGTTAAACGGATATATAGTTCAGTAGCAGGAAATCAGAGGATAGGCAAGTTTTTAATTTCCTTCATCTTTATTTGCGAACAGCTAGCGATAAGTATATTGATTAAATTGTGCGAACAAAGTGAGGGAGATATATCCATCCGCCAGTCTTGATCTCCCTGCACTGGCGTGATATGTGCCTTATTTGTTAAGAGGCAGAAGCCTCTTAATAAATCAGGCGCACCTCTGCCCTGCTGTGCACCACAAAGTGAAGTCTACATCAGCTACAGGCTGTCATAGACTTCAGCTATAACTTCCGCACTTTCTGGCAAAAGTTATAGTTAATGCAGCAGGCAGCTCGAAGCCACACCCCCTTCTACTAAGTCACGCCCATTTTCTTGGAACTTTAGAAAGTGCCAAGAAAAACCAAAAGTCGCAAATTATGGTACACAGATGCCATGCACCTTAATTTGCAACTTTGTTACGCCTATTGTGGCATGGAAAAAATGATTAATGCCCCCTGTGACTGCTCATAGGTTTTGATACGCATACTGTTAAAAGGATTTTGTCGAATGTTAAAAATTTCGTTTGAAGCTAAAAGAATGTCCTTTTAAAATAGTGTACCTCTCGGAAGAAATAAGGCAATGCAAATACAATGGGACGTCAAGATACGGATGCCTTCGGATGCAATATTTTCAACATACAATGGCCTTTCCTGGACCATCGTAAGTTTGAATCATACCAAACATGCAATGCCTCAGTATCAGGTCCAACCAATCAATCTTGCCATTTCTCTGATAAAACACCTGTATTTGGTCTGTAGTAGCTCCTTTTTACAGCACAGCGTAGTACTACATATCCTGTACTGCCGTCTGTCTGTGCCAGAATGAGCCGCTCCTTTTGAAGGTCAGATGGAGGCAGTTCCATTTTATTTTTCTGGTATGGTGTGTACTTCAGGGAACATTGAAAAAGTTTCTATCCCCTCATAGAAAGAAACTTACAGCTTTCAGCATCTATTCCTGAATTTCATATGTAACGACTTGCTTTATCTGTCTTATTTTCATTGTCTCTTCTCTTGGATGACATTTTGGGCCTTTGGGTCCGATTACTAGCTTTCCATAGTTATAGACTCAAGTTACTATGGTTTTAACATGCAATGGTCATCCCAAAACCAATTAATATTGTAACTTAAGGGACCACTGTATTTGATTCCAGTGCCATTGTTTAGTGTCATTATAATACATTGTTGATACCAAGTAAAATACCAAAGCTGTTTCTGTAATTCACACTGAAATGAATGGAGAGCAGCGCACACGTGTGCAGCCTCCTCTTCACTATCTTGCTCTGTAAGAAAATGTAACACCTACATTTATTTTTCTATTTAAACTTTTTTCTTCAATTTTTTTCTAATTGTATATTTTTTAAAATTCTATTTATTCTTGGAATGGCTATAGCAGTTCAAAGATAAACTTTATAGCAGCCACATGGGCCTTAGGAAACTGGCGACTGAGATGGCTCATTGACTTCTATGGGAGAACATTGTTTGTATACTCTGTGACCTGTGCAGAGTCCATTATATCACAACTTAGTTATCATCAATTGTATATCCAGAGTTATCTGCCTCCGCAGGAGTGCAGTCTGGCTGGTTCTCCCCAGGTATCCCAAACTAGTTGTTAAAATAACTGCTTCACAGAACTGGGGAGAGGCAGGATGTCAGCACAAATCCTGGCTGTTTTCCATTGAATGCATATATGTGCGGGCCAGTGTAGAAGTGCCCTACTTGGTCCTCCCTGCCATTCGCTGCCTTTTAGTGATGCAGCAATGTGTAGTGAGGGAGAGAAAGGCTCTCATAGAGTAAGTATGTGCAGATACGGAAACCCTTAGAGGGGTATGTATTCTACTCACCTGTTTGAGTTGTGCAGTCCTGGGCATATAAGACCCAGAGTCCGGAGCCAGGCTTTCAGTGGAGTGGATAAATTGCTCTGGATACTAGCTGACCATTTTATGTCACACTTATGGCTGATAGTATGAGGGCGCAAAACACGGCCAGAGGTTAGATGATAAAGAGGCTTTTTATTTGACAACGCGTTTCAGGGTAGATGGGACGTCATCTAACCTCTGGTCATGTTTTGCGCCCTCATACTATCAGCCATAAGTGTGACAGAAACAGTCCAGCTAGTATCCAGCACAATGTTAGTGATGCAGGAAGCACAATGATGGTCTTGTGCCACATGAATACTTTCACAGGAGCCCGATAAGACCTGGTTTGCAGGTCTTGTTGGCAGAACAGAAAGTATTATTTTAATGTTCTATCACTGCACAGCAGTTTGTAGAATTTAGTTATAGGCAGTAGGATGTGAGATATTTAAAAGGAACACTTATTTACAATGGGCATGGTTATGATTCCTGGGACATATTTACCAAGGGCACTATTATGGCACTTTTTTAAGGGGCATGCTAACGGGATTTGAGATGTAGTTGCATGGGGCACTATGATTACACTTATTTAGAGGGGACACTATGCATGGGACTTATTTTCAGGGGTCATTATGATGGCTGTTATGTTCAGAGGAAACTACAAACGAGATTACTAAAGCTCAGTTCCCCTTCAAGATAGATCATCAATATCAGGAGCGTGGAAAACACATTTAAAGGGAATCTTTTGTATAGTAAAAATTGGATAATGTGATAAGTGCCATCCGAGGGTAAGTTGGCAAATTACTGTATGTCATTCTGTGGAAAAAGTTAGTGTACAGAAAAAATAGCAAAAGCCTCATCTAAAACCTATAACTCTATATTTTTTTTATCATTTTTTGCTAATTACAAGCTATTTATACTTACAGCTTAATAGTGTCTGCCACACTGCATCTGCAATGCCCCATAGCCCAGACATTACAAAAAACACTGCAAAGTTGTCAGTTGCTGGTTTCCAGATCAAGAAGGCAATGATACATCCAATATTAATAGCTGCTCCTATTAATAATAATAAATTTAAAAAATTGGTTATACACTGAACACATTAAAGTACAATGTGGCATTTGGGCTTGGATATTTAGGAATCTGATACATGGAGCATTTTCAAATTCTACTTAGACAATATCTGAAAGCACTCATTGTTGAATAGCTGCTTATAGTGTTCCCATTTGTTTATTATATACTTTCTAATACTAAATTTGACAGACCCTGCTTACACTGTTAATAAGGAAGAAGCACAATCCATCTGTATTGAAAGTACCTTTCTCTTTATATACCGGTAGTTATATTTTATATATTGTTATATTATTATAATTACACTGAGCAAAAATATAAATGCAACACTTTTGGTTTTGCTCCCATTTTGCATGAGCTGAACTCAAAGATCTGAAACATTTTCTACATACACAAAAGACCCATTACTCTCAAATATTCTTCACAAATGTGTTTAAATCTGTGTTAGTAAGCACTTCTCCTTTGCCGAGATAATCCATCCCACCTCATCTTGATATGCCTCAGGTGTGGCATATCAATTTGCTGATTAGACAGCACTTCCCACAATAAAAGGCCACTCTGAAATGTGCAGTTTGATCACACAGCACAATGCCACAGATGTCGCAACATTTGAGGGAGTGTGCAATTGGCATGCTGACTGCAGAAATGTCTACAAGAGCTGTTGCCCGTGCAATGAATGTTCATTTCTCTACCATAAGCCGTCTCCAAAGGCGTTTCAGAGAATTTGGCAGTACATCCAACCAGCGTCACAACCGCAGACCACGTGTAACCACACCAGCCCAGGACCTCCACATCCAGCATGTTCACCTTCAAGATCGTCTGAGGCCAGCCACCCGGACAGCTGCAGCAAGAATTGGTTTGCATAACCAAAGAATGTCTGCACAAACTGTTAGAAACTGTCTCAGGGAAGCTCATCTGCATGCTCGTCGTCCTCATCGGGGTCTGGACCTGACTGCAGTTCATCGTCGTAACCGACTTGAGTGGGCAAATGCTCACATTCAATGGCATCTGACACATTGGAGAGGCGTTCTGTTGACGGATGAGTCACGGTTTTCATGCTGTCTAATCAGCACCTTGATATGCCACACCAGTGAGGTGAGATGGATTATCTCGGCAAAGGAGAAGTGCTCACTAAAACAGATTTAGGCCTCATGCGGCCTACAAACGGCGGGTTGGCGATCCACGGCCGCCGGCCGTGTGCACCACGCATCACAGATGTGGACCCATTCACTTGTTTCTTTCCGTTGTTCCGCACCGCAAATAAATATGACATGTCATTTTTTTTGCAGTGCGGACAGACCACAGACCCATTGAAGTTGAATGGGTCCGGCCTGCTGCACGGATGTTGCCCGTGCATTGGGGACCGCAATTATGTTCCCCAATGCACGGAACGGCCGCACAACGGCCGTGTGCATGCGGCCTTAGACATATTTGTGAAGAATATTTGAGAGTAATGGGTCTTTTGTGTATGTAGAAAATGTTTCAGATCTTTGAATTCAGCTCATGCAAAATGGGAGCAAAACCAAAAGTGTTGCATTTATATTTTTGCTCAGTGTGTATTCATTCATTATATATTATATTTGTTTTATATATCTGTTTTTTTAGGTCTGTTGAAATACATCCATTTTTGAGGTGGTTTCCAGTCTCTCGATATTGATGAGCAGAATAAGTCATAAACATGAAATCAGTCGGGGGACGACACCCAGCACTCCCACCCATCAGCTGTTTTTGACAACTGTCAGCACCAGAAACTTGTGGTAATGTAAAGGTACAGCCATGTTAATCATTGCTGTCTAAATACAGTGAATGATCCTCGAATAATTAAGTAAACAATCGTTTACAAATAAATTTGTACATGATAATCTTTGCTTGAAAATGCTTGCCTGTCGTCAGTTTTAAATTGCTAAATGTGATCAAGTCGTTAATCGCTAAAACTCTATAACTGCTTCATAACCTCAGATGTGCCTGAATGTCTGAGGTGCAAGTTTAGCCCTTCCCACATGCAGCAGGTACCAGCTGTGTAATACAGCTGATACCCAGTTGCAATGACCCATCATTTAACCCCTCAGATTCTCTAGTCAATAGTGACAGTGGCATCTGAGGGTTTAGACAGAGTAAGGGGGCTGCCCCTGAAGCAAAATCACAGGGCTCCAATGGGTTAGTATGGCAGGCAGGGGCCTCACAAGCCGGCCATGGTGAATTGCCTCTTAAGCCCAGCCTGTGGCTTAATAGGCAGTTTGTCAAAATCTCATAGACTGCAATAGTATAGTATTGCAGTCTATGGACTACACGACCAAAGGATTGAATATTTAAGGCCCTAAGGAGATTAAAAGTTACAATAAAAAATTTTTTAACGTTTTTAAAAATATAACAAATCATACAAATATTTAAATTCAAGTCACCCCTTCCCAATTTTACATAGGCAATATTTAAAGGCGCAATCCAACATGTAAAACATTCCCCACAATTTTTGGGCACCAAATATAGATTATACTTACCCCACTTCCCAGCTAATCTACATGAGGAGCATGTTTTACACATTGGATAAACCCTTTAAATAGTGGCATGTACCAAAATGGTACCAATAAAAACTGCAGCTCGTCCTGTAAAAAACAAGCCCTCACATAGTCCTGTAGATGGAAATAATAAAACTGTATCGGGGTCAGAATATGACAATGCAAATAAAAAAAAATTCAAAGGTTTCTATTTTCTAAAAAGTAATAAAACTAAAACTATATACAGTTTTTTTCATTCCATAAGACACACTTTTTCCCCACTGAGTCTTATGGGGCGAATACTAATGAGGACCCAGGAAGGAGGACCGGGAAGTGGTGAATGCAGCGCTCCCTGGGCTCTGTACTCACCATTTTATGCTCCTCTGCTGTTGGCTGTACTATGACTACGCACAGAGTGAGGATGCTCTGTGACCTCATGCTGTGCGCATTGGGTCACAGCATGTGGCAGGAAGAAGAAGAGAGCTGATCCCTAGGAGTGGCGGCGTCTGGAGCAGGAAAGGTAAGTTTTTATTTTTATTTTTTTCTCTATGGTATGGGGTTCTGATATGAGTCATGGGGGTCTGATTTGAGGCATGGGGGTCTGATTTGAGGCATGGGGGTTGATATGAGGCATGGGGGTCTGATCTGAGGCATAGGGGACTGATTGGAGACATGGGAGTTTGATCTGAGGCATGGGGGTCTCATCTGAAGTATAGGGGTCTGATCTTAGGTCTGAATGGGAGGTCTTATTTATATTGGGGCTCTTATCTAAGGTCTAATTGGGGGTCATTCACATTGGGCTCTGAGCTGAGGTCTGATTGGGGTCTTATTAATATTGGGTGTCTGATTGGGGCTGTGAGCTGAGGTCTGATTAATATTGGGGGTCTGATTGGTGGTCTGATCTGAGGTCTAATGATAAAATATTTTTTCTTTTTGTCCTACTCTGAAACCTAGATCTGTCTCATGGGCAGGTGTATCTTATAGGCAGGGCCGGTGCAAGGATTTTTGCCGCCCTAGGCAAAGATCCATTTTGCCGCCCCCTCATGTCACTCACTCACTGACAGACACACACACATACTGACAGACAGACCCACACATACACTCACTGAATGACGTACACAGAAACTCACTGACATACACTCACTGACAGACACACATACACTCACTGACAGACACACATACACTCACTGACAGACAGACACGCACTCAGACACTCACTGAATGACGTACACATAAACTCACTGACAGACAGACACACACTCACTCACTGACAGACACTCACTGACAGACATACACCTACCCACTGAAACACACACACACAGAAACTCACTGACAGACACTCACTCACTGGCAGACAAACACACACATATACTCACTGACAAACATACACATACTCACTGACAAACACACAGACACTTACTGACCGACAGACATCCACACTCACTGACATACACTTACTCACTGACATACACACACAGACACTCAATGACAGACACACATACATTTACTGACAGAAAGACAGACATACATACACTCACTCACTGACATAAATACACAGGCAGACACTCAGTCAAACACTTAAACACTCACCTCCCTAGGGTCTAGTGTGGTGCAGCTCCTCAGTCCTCCAGCGCGCTGTTTAGTATGCCAGGGCCGGAATGACGTCATTCCGGCATCACAGAGGGCGCACGAGGGAGGAGTGGGGAGCTGCTACAACCACCTCCCTTGCCGCCCGCCTCCTATCCTCCGGTAATTTACTGGCAGAGCAGGCACCTGCCATCAGGGTAAGCAGATGCCTGCTATGCCATATTTAAGAAGGACCTCCACCTCCTGGCCCCCCTGTAACGGCTCTGGGGGCGGCTCAAGAGCCGCTCGCCCAGGGCTGCAGCCCCAGTCAGGGGGAGCCCACTAGGGCGCCCCCAGCAGGCCGGCGCCCTAGGCGAACGCCTAGTTCGCCTATATGGTTGCACCGGCCCTGCTTATAGGGCGAAAAAATACAATAAATTTGTTACCTCTATAATTGTTCTTACCAACAGGATAAGGTTCGCATGTGATTTTTAGTGTACAGTGAATGCCGTAAAAGCAAAACCCCAAAAACAATGACAGAATTAAAATTTTTATTTTGAAGTGCATCCCAGAAATATTTTTTTCCTGTTTTACAATAGATGATATGGTAAATTAATTGGTACCATTTCAAATACAACTTGTCCTGCAAAAAACAAGCCTGTTCCTACTATGTGAACAGAAAAGTAAAATAGTTATGGCTCAAAGGTACGGTAGGAGGATAAAAATAAAACGTTTGCTGGGTCCTTAATGGAAATTGTTACCTCTGTCAAGACCTATGTACAATAATACATGAATAGTGCTGCTGCAGGAGACTCCTTTAATCCTGTATCCTGATACTCACCCCCGTTGCCCAGCTGTGTGCCCACAAACTGGTACTGGAATACATTCAGACATTGAGAGAACTCCTGAGTGCACACACATAATAGAGAAGACCTCAGGACTACAGTTCATGGCTGTAGTCATGACCAGCAGTATTATTCATGTAGTACTGTTCTGTATTGTACCTAATAGCTCTTGCCAAAGGTAATAGATTACTTTAAGGAGTTAAATAACAGCACAAATGCATATACTGTATTACCATTGTTGTGGTTAACTGCTGGGAATTTGAATACAATTACAGGAGGCATCATACAATCAGACTTTATTTTACTTACCAAGTAAAAACAAAGGAATTCTCCCAGTATACTGAACAAGTTTGCCAAATATAGCTGCACATATTGAATTTGTAACACCAAAACATATAATTACGAAACCCACATATTTTAATCCCAAGATGCAGGTTACATAAGACTAGAGATAAAAACAAAACAAAAGAGTCATTATTTTAATAGCACTATATACTTTACTTCACAATAATAAAATATATTATCACCAATAATAAAGCAACCCTCCTATTCATAATAGAAAAAAAAAAGCTCAACTAAATATTAAATGTTCCCTTTCTCTGGCACCCCCCCCCCCCCCCCACCCCAATACTTGACCACATACCTCTTACATCCAGGGACATCTCCTGTCATGTAGACCTTCTCTTTCCTCTTCTCCTCTGTTAGACCAGCATGACAAATTCTTTCAGCCGTATCTCATCTCTACAGAGTTTGTAACACAGACATGTTAGATTTCTCTGTTTTTCCATCAACCCTCCCCCCAATCCTGGTGTCCCCTGCTGCCACCCCCAATACTGTGCCCATTGTGCCCCCCAATGCCCCAGGTACTATAGTGCTAAAAAATTAGTGACCCCAGTAGACCTAATTGGAGTCATTTATCAAACTGGTGTAAAGTAGAACTGGATTTCCAAAAGAGCTGTCAAATATTAAAGGTGAATTCTGATTGGCTGCTGTGGGCAATTTAGCCAGTTCTACTTTACACCAGTTTGATAAATTATCCCAAATGTCCCTTTAGTGTCCACAGCAGTTATAATGTCCCCTAGAGTGCCCCCAGTAATAATAACACCTTATATTGTGCTCCAGGTAATAATGCCTGTATAGTGTCTCCAAAAATAATGTCCCGTAATAGAAACGCCCGCACACTGCTCCCATAAAGTAATTTCCCCCACACTGCCCCCATATAGTAATTTCCCTCACACAGCCCCATACAGTAATTTCCCACACACTGCCCCCATACAATAATTTCCCACACACTGCCCCATACAATAATTTCCCACACACTGCCCCATATAGTAATTTCCCCCACACTGCTCCTATATAGTAATTTCCCCCACACTACCCCATATAGTAATTTCGCCCACACTGCCTCCATACAGTAATTTCCCCCACAATGAGTAATAATAATAATAATCCCTGTATAGTGTCCCGACAAATAATAGAATTGCCCCTACAGTGCCTCCCCAATAACAAGTAAATTAAAGTCTGATTGTATGATGCCTCCTGTAATTGTATTCAAATTCCCAGCAGTTACCCACAACAATGGTAATATAGTATATGCATTTGTGCTGTTATTTAACTCCTTAAAGGTAATCTATTACCTTCGGCAAGCGCTATTAGGATCAGTACCGTACAGTACTACATGAATAATACTGCTGATCATGACTACAGCCATACTGCCCCCATATAGTAATTTCCTCCACACTGCACCCACAGAGTAATCCCCCATAGTAATTTGCCCCCACATAGTAATTTCCCCCACACTGCCCCCATATAGTAATTTGCACCACACAGTAATTTCTCCCACACTGCCCCCACACAGTAATTTCCCTCACACTGCTCCATATAGTAATTTGCCCCACACAGTAATTTCCCCCACACTGCCGCCATACAGTAGTTTCCCCCGCACAATAATTTCCCCCACACTGCCCCCATACAGTAGTTTCCCCCACACTGCCCCCACAGTAATTTCCCCACACTGCCCCATACAGGAACTTCCCCCATACAGTAATTTCCCCACACAGTAGTTTCCCCCACACTGCCCCCACACAGTAATTTTCCCCACTCTGCCCCTATACAGTAATTTCCCCATACAGTAATTTCCCCCACACTGCCGCCACATAGTAGTGTCCCCCACACTGCCTCAACACAGTAATTTCCCCCACACTGCAGTGTCCCCCACACAGTAGTTTCCCCCACAATGCCCCAACACAGTCCTTTCCCCCATACAGTGATTCCCCACACACTGCCCCCACACAGTAGTGTCCCCACACTGCCCCCCACAGTAATTTTCCCCACACTGCCCCCACACAGTAGTTTCCCCCACACTGCCCCCACACAGTAGTGTCCCCACACTGCCCCCCACAGTAATTTCCCCCACACTGCCCCCACACAGTAGTTTCCCCCACACTGCCTCCACACAGTAGTTTCCCCCACACTGTCCCCACACAGTAGTTTCCCCCACACTGTCCCCACACAGTAGTTTCCCCCACACTGCCCCCACACAGTAGTTTCCCCCACACTGCCCCCACACAGTAGTGTCCCCACACTGCCCCCCACAGTAATTTCCCCCACACTGCCCCCACACAGTAGTTTCCCCCACACTGCCTCCACACAGTAGTTTCCCCCACACTGCCTCCACACAGTAGTTTCCCCCACACTGTCCCCACACAGTAGTTTCCCCCACACTGTCCCCACACAGTAGTTTCACCCACACTGCCCCCACACAGTAGTTTCCCCCACACTGTCCCCACACAGTACTTTCCGTAGTTTCCCCTACACTGGCCCCACACAGTAGTTTTTCCCACACTGCCCCCCACACAGTAGTTTACCCCACACTGCGCCTACACAGTAGTTTCCCCCATACTGCCTCCACACAGTAGTTTCCCCCACACTGCCCCACACAGTAGTTTCCCCCACACTGCCCCCACACAGTAGTTTCCCCCACACTGCCCCCATGCTGTAATTTCCCCCACACTGCCCCATATAGTAATTTGACCCACACAGTAGTTTCCCCCACATTGCGCCATATAGTAATTTGCCCCCCCCACATAATAATCCCTCCCATAATTATTGCCCCCACATAGTAATCCCTCCCATAATAATTTGCCCCACACAGTATCCCACCATAATATTTTCCCCCCACATGTCCTCCTGTGTCCTCCCCGTGTCCCCCAAAGTTGATAAAATAAAATAAAAAACGAAAAGCTAAATACTCACCTATGTCCAGGCGCTTGCTCGCAGAGGAAGGCGCGCACACTTCACTGTGCTGCTGCATCCCGGCACAGGCGCGTGCAATGACGCCATCACGCACGCCTGCGCCGGGATTTCACTACCGCATAGGCCTCAGGCCTACTAGGCATGCCACTGGCTCCAGCTCCTTCATGTTGGATGGTTTGCTCTTGTGAACAGCAATCTTTAAATCTGACCACAGATTTTCTATAGTATTGATATCTGGGCTTTGACTAGGCCATTCCAACACATTTACATGTTTCCCCTTAAACCACTCAAGTGTTGCTTTAGCAGTGTGTTTGGGGTCATTGTCCTGCTGGAAGGTGAACCTCCGTCCTAGCCTCAAATCACTCAGAGTGGTATAGGTTTTGCTCAATAATATCTCTGCATCTAGCACCATCCATCTTTCCCTCAACTCTGACCAGTTTCCCAGTCCCAGCTGCTGAAAAACATCCCCACAGCATGATGCTGCCACCACCATGATTTACTGTGGGGATGGTGTTCTTTGGGTGATGTGATGTGTGGGGTTTGCTCCAGACATAGCGTTTTTTTTTGATGGCTGAAAGGTTTAATTTTAGTCTCATCAGACCCGAGCACCTTCCTCCATACATTTTGGGAGTCTCCCACATGCCTTTTTCGCAAACTCACAACGGGCCTTTTTGTTTTTTTTGCTGAAAATAATGGCTTTCTTTTGGCCACTCTGCCATAAAGCCCAACTCTTTGGAGCATACGGCTTATTGTCGTCCTATGTACAGATACTAGAGTCTCTGCTGTGGAACTCTGCAGCTCCTCCAGGGTTACCTTAGGCCTCTGTGCTGCCTCTCTGATTAATGCCCTCCTTGTCCGGTCAGTGAGTTTTGGGGGAAGCCGTCTCTTGGCAGGTTTGCTGTTGTGCTATGTTCTTTCCATTTGGTTATGCTAGATTTGATGGTGCTCCTGGGGATAATCAAAGATTTGGATATATTTTTATAACCTAACCCTGACTTGTACATCATTGTCCCTTTCTTGTTTGGAGAGTTCCTTGGTCTTCATGGCAGTGTTTGGTTAGTGATGCCTCTTGCTTAGGTGTTACAGCCTCTGGGGACTTTCAAAAAAAGGTGTGTATATGTAATGACAGATCATGTGACACTTAGATTGCACTTAGGTGGACATCATTTTACTAATTATGTAACTTCTGAAGGTAATTGGTTGCACCAGAGCTTTTTATGGGCTTCCTAACACATGCCTACGCACATGCCAATTTTCTGTTTTCTATTTATAAACAATTGATTTATTTATATAGTTTTCTCATTTCACTTCACCAACTTAGACTATTGTGTTCTGATCCATCACATGAAATTCAGATTAACAAAACATTGAACTTAAAGCAATGTAACAAAACACGAAAAAAGTCAGGGGGGGGGGAAAATAATTTTGCAAGGCACTGTATTACTGATTGGTGCACTAAGTATTGTCATGACATCACAGCACTATGTCTGTAGCATGTATGCATGGACAGCAGAGAAAAAGTAATTCCTATCACACTACCTAACACCCTGCACTGGAACCTATCAGCTACACTATATCAATATCTAACCTATACTGACTATCTCCCAATAACTAACTATATTATATATATGAGCTAACTAACTATCTAATGTAATTGGATAAGGAATAGGATCCAGATGACAGCACAGAGCACAGCAATGTCACTGCTCTCTCTCTCAAAACTGCAAACAAAACAGCAGAAAATGGCTGCTGGGGAGTTTCTTATATAGTAAAGGGGAAGGCAACTTTCCTATTGGTTGCTAGGGATGTTGCTATGCTCTGACAAAGATAATGCAGCCTTCTCATTGGTCCACAAGCAAGAATGGAGATTACTGATGAAAAAAAATCAAGAATATTCGCGATTACGAACATATAGCACTATATTCTACATTTTCACGAATTCTCGATGTGCTAATATTCGCAATAAAAATTAGCGATTACAATATTTGCGATCAACACTATTGTGCAATTCTAATATATTCTCGAACCTATGTACGTTGAGATGTAAGATATGGTTCATTTCAGGTTCACCAAATTTTTTATCGATTCTACCCAAACCGAAGGGGGGGCCTAGTTTTCTACTCTGAGTTTCTCGGCAATATATATGCATTTTTTTTTTTTGGGGGGGGGGTACTGTTTCTCATTATGGAGAGCGCCTACTTAGTATAGTATGTGTGCATCCCTCTGGGTTTCTGGGAAAGATTCCCAGAAACCCAGAGGAACATTGACTAGCTTGCAATACACCTCTTTCCTACTTAATGCCCTCCATATGTAGAAACAGTACCCGTCCAAGGCCTCTCAGGCAGTCAAGCAACATTTCTTTGCTCAACTCTGGGTTGTCACCCAGAAAGAGCTGGATTCCTAGTATCAGTCAGTTTTGCTTCCTTTTGCATTTCTTTTGGAAAAGAGATTAGCCTACATTCTCTTTTCCAGACAAGCATTATGTGGGGATACAAGCACAATAATAATGTAAAAAAATATTATTATGAAAACCACTGATTGAGCAGTTTGAGGCTACCACCAAAATTTTCATACACATATCCTGGGACATATTGGGTATACAAGGAGTGAGACAAATTGGTTGCTAGGCATGTGAAAGACCATCATAACAACACTCCCAATAGCCTTAGTTTATTTGCCCTGGAAGTAGTTGAAGAGAACAGGTGACTGGGGAAATAAAAATCTAAGAAAAGAAACCCAATGTATTTTAGGATGAATATCATTTGGGGCAGGGGGAACTCTGTGGTCCCTTACGTCCTACTGCATTAGGTGGATTTAATTTATCTCACATATAGCTAGCTTGCATGTCTCAATGAAAAAACTTAGGCCTGGGTGGATATTCTGGTTCTCTTGTCTTCCTTTTAGTTGAACCATAGGTGTCTCTCTGGTTCATCTGAAGCAAAATAACCTCTAGAAGGACAAGGAAACCAGAATATCTCAAGACAAAATTAAATGAGCTTTCCTGACAAAACAGAAAAGAGGGGACACCTTGTCTTATGCCACTAGAATTAAGATAAGCAAATTTGCACCTATTTTTCCCAGAAAGCAAGAGCAGTATTGTCTGGCATACAATACTCATCATGGATATTTTTTGTCTCCCTAATGAAAAGAGCACCATAAACAGTACTCCCCAAGGTCAGTCAGCTAAGCATGACAATGTTCTCTTGAGAAATCCTGGTTCTTTTGTCTTTCTGGAAGGGGAGCTAGGATATTGTTTTGGACAGATACTTAGATTGTATGCCTCACTTTCAGTTGAATACTAGGTGGGTCTTCTAGACTCATATTTATTTTGAGATGCTTTTTAGAAAAGATAGCAGACTAAGAGGTGTTATGTACCAATTTTAGGCTAATTGGAGCATATTTGAATAGTCCAGAATTTATCAACTTTCAAAAAGTTTAATAAATCATCTATTTATCCCCAGGACTGTTACTGTGACGAGGGGACATCCTCTGCGTCTGGAGGAAAGAAGGTTTGTACACACACATAGAAGAGGATTCTTTACGGTAAGAGCAGTGAGACTATGGAACTCTCTGCCTGAGGAGGTGGTGATAGTGAGTACAATAAAGGAATTCAAGAGGGGCCTGGATGTATTTCTGGAGCGTAATAATATTACAGGCTATAGCTACTAGAGAGGGGTCGTTGATCCAGGGAGTTATTCTGATTGCCTAATTGGAGTCGGGAAGGAATTTTTTATTCCCCTAAAGTGGGGAAAATTGGCTTCTACCTCACAGTTTTTTTTTTAGTCTTCCTCTGGATCAACTTGCAGGATGACAGGCCGAACTGGATGGACAAATGTCTTTTTTCGGCCTTATGTACTATGTTATGTACTATGTAAATCATACCTGAAACAAATTTGAAGTTTTAAAATCCAAGAGGCACATTTATTAAACCGGGCTTTTTAAACACCAGTCTTAATAAAGGCTATGTGCTGGCGGTGGATTTGTGAAGTTTTGAAGAGGCGCTGGCCTCTGCATAACTTCTGCGCATCCAGCGCTACTTCTAAATGTAAGACTGCTTCCTAAAACAGGAGTAGAAAATGATAAATGAGCCGGCCCGTCCCCTTCCCCACACACGCCATGCCCAAAATTGTAGACCTGATGTGAGCTGGGAAAAGTCACAGATCTGCGCCTGAAATATGCCTAATACCCAGGAGGCGTTACAAATTGATAGAACTGATTTGCTCATCTCTGGAATGTTTATTTATATATATATATGCCTTTATGCTTCATCAAAATCAATTTTGCTCTATGTTTTTACCACCAGTTTTCACTGGTAGCCTCAAACTTTTAAATTTGTGATTTTTCATAATAATATTTTCCCTTGGTGGTAGCCTCAAATTGTTCAATCAGTGCTTTTTTTAAAAAGATTTTTATCTATTGACTTGCTTGCATCTCCACATAATGCCTCTCTGGAAAATAGACATGCATTCTTGCCTCATTTCTAAAAGAAAATGAAAACTGTAAAACTGTCTCATACCAGAAATCCAGCTCTTTCGTCTTTCTTTCTTCTATTTCTTCTTATGGAGGTCACAGTGTATGCATGAAGTGTATAATAAGCCAGTCATGATTTCTCTGGATTTATGGGAAAAATATATGAAAATTCGCTGGCATCAGATAGGCTTAGGAAAACTAATTTTCATATGTTTCCCAGAAAGCTAGAGAGACATTGCCTGGCCTACAATACTCTGCACACGTACTATCCATTCTAGGCGTTCATAACGAGAAAGAGACCCCCCCTCCCTCAGACAACACATATATATTGCCATAAACCCAGAGTAGCATACTAGGCTCTCTCTCTGGAATGAATCAAATGAATCACAAAAAAATTGGCCTTTTTAGACTCTGACTTTTGTGGGAAATTGGGGATGAATTCATAACTCGTAGAATCAATTTATTCACCCTTAATTTTAGTTATATAATTTCAGAATGTAAACTTTTGAATTGTACAATATACAATAAAAATGTCTCAGGCAAATTATTTATTAACTCTTTAATGACCAGTTCTGAAAAGGCCCTAATGTCCAGACACTTTTTCATGATATAGTCCACATGGTTGCTTAACTGTCCTAACTAGAGTTGAGCGAACACCTGGATGTTCGGGTTCGAGAAGTTCGGCCGAACTTCCCGGAAATGTTCGGGTTCGGGATCCGAACCCGACCCGAACTTCGTCCCGAACCCGAACCCCATTGAAGTCAATGGGGACCAGAACTTTTCGGCACTAAAAAGGCTGTAAAACAGCCCAGGAAAGAGCTAGAGGGCTGCAAAAGGCAGCAACATGTAGGTAAATCCCCTGCAAACAAATGTGGATAGGGAAATGAATTAAAATAAAATAAAAAAATAAAAAAATTAACCAATATCAATTGGACAGAGGTCCCATAGCAGAGAATCGGGCTTCACGTCAGCAGAGAATCAGTCTCTTCATGCCATAGCAGAGAATCTGGCTTCATGTCAGCAGAGAATCAGTCTCTTCATGCCATAGCAGAGAATCTGGCTTCATGTCATAGCAGAGAATCAGGCTTCACGTCACCCACCACTGGAACAGGCCACTGTCACATATTTAGGCCCAGGCACCCAGGGAGAGGAGAGAGGTCCCATAACAGAGATTCAGGCTTCATGTCAGCAGAGAATCAGTCTTCATGTCATAGCAGAGAATCAGGCTTCACGTCACCCACCACTGGAACAGGCCACTGTCACATATTTAGGCCCATGTACCCAGGCAGAGGAGAGAGGTCCCATAACAGAGATTCAGGCTTCATGTCAGCAGAGAATCAGTCTTCATGTCATAGCAAAGAATCAGGCTTCACGTCACCCACCACTGGAACAGGCCACTGTCAAATATTTAGGCCCAGGCACCCAGGCAGAGGAGAGAGGTCCCATAACAGAGATTCAGGCTTCATGTCAGCAGAGAATCAGTCTTCATATCATAGCAGAGAATCAGGCTTGACGTCACCCACCACTGGAACAGGCCACTGTCACATATTTAGGCCCATGTACCCAGGCAGAGGAGAGAGGTCCCATAACAGAGATTCAGGCTTCATGTCAGCAGAGAATCAGTCTTCATGTCATAGCAAAGAATCAGGCTTCACGTCACCCACCACTGGAACAGGCCACTGTCACATATTTAGGCCCAGGCACCCAGGCAGAGGAGAGAGGTCCCATAACAGAGATTCAGGCTTCATGTCAGCAGAGAATCAGTCTTCATGTCATAGCAGAGAATCAGGCTTAACGTCACCCTCCACTGGAACAGGCCACTGTCACATATTTAGGCCCAGGCACCCAGGCAGAGGAGAGAGGTCCCGTAACAGAGATTCAGGCTTCATGTCAGCAGAGAATCAGTCTTCATGTCATAGCAGAGAATCAGGCTTCACGTCACCCACCACTGGAACAGGCCACTGTCACATATTTAGGCCCCGGCACCCAGACAAAGGAGAAAGGTCCCATAACAGAGATTCAGGCTTCATGTCAGCACAGAATCAGTCTTCATGTCATAGCAGAGAATCAGGCTTCACGTCACCCACCACTGGAACAGGTCACTGTCACATATTTAGGCCCATGTACCCAGGCAGAGGAGAGAGGTCCCATAACAGAGATTCAGGCTTCATGTCAGCAGAGAATCAGTCTTCATGTCATAGCAGAGAATCAGGCTTAACGTCACCCACCACTGGAACAGGCCACTGTCACATATTTAGGTCCAGGCACCCAGGCAGAGGAGAGAGGTCCCATAACAGAGATTCAGGCTTCATGTCAGCAGAGAATCAGTCTTCATGTCATAGCAAAGAATCAGGCTTCATGTCACCCACCACTGGAACAGGCCACTGTCACATATTTAGGCCCAGGCACCCAGGCAGAGGAGAGAGGTCCCATAACAGAGATTCAGGCTTCATGTCAGCAGAGAATCAGTCTTCATGTCATAGCAGAGAATCAGGCTTCACGTCACCCACCACTGGAACAGTCCACTGTCACATATTTAGGCCCAGGCACCCAGGCAGAGGAGAGAGGTCCCATAACAGAGTTTAAGGCTTCATGTCAACAGAGAATCAGTCTTCATGTCATAGCAGAGAATCAGGCTTCACGTCACCCACCACTGGAACAGGCCACTGTCACATATTTAGGCCCAGGCACCCAGGCAGAGGAGAGAGGTCCCATAACAGAGATTCAGGCTTCATGTCAGCACAGAAACAGTCTTCATGTCATAGCAGAGAATCAGGCTTCACGTCACCCACCACTGGAACAGGCCACTGTCACATATTTAAGTCCAGGCACCCAGGCAGAGGAGAGAGGTCCCATAACAGAGATTCAGGCTTCATGTCAGCACAGAATCAGTCTTCATGTCATAGCAGAAAATCAGGTTTCACGTCACCCACCACTGGAACAGGCCACTGTCACATATTTAGGCCCAGGCACCCAGGCAGAGGAGAGAGGTCCCGTAACAGAGATTCAGGCTTCATGTCAGCACAGAATCAGTCTTCATGTCATAGCAGAGATTCAGGCATCACGTCACCCACCACTGGAACAGGCCACTGTCACATATTTAGACCCAGGCAGAGGAGAGAGGTCCCGTAACAGAGATTCAGGTTTCATGTCAGCACAGAATCAGTCTTCATGTCATAGCAGAGAATCAGGCTTCACGTCACCTACCACTGGAACAGGCCACTGTCACATATTTAAGCCCAGGCACCCAGGCAGAGGAGAGAGGTCGCGTAACAGAGAATCTGGCTTCATGTCAGCAGAGAATCAGTCTTCATGTCATAGCAGAGAATCAGGCTTCACGTCACCCACCACTGGAACAAGCCACTGTCACACATTTAGGCCCCGGCACCCAGACAGAGGAGAGGTTCATTCAACTTTGGGTTGCCCCGCAATATAATTGTTAAATGAAAATAAAAATAGGATTGAATGAGGAAGTGCCCTGGAGTACAATAATATATTGTTAAGGGGAGGTAGTTAATGTCTAATCTGCACAAGGGATGGAAAGGTCCTGTGGGATCCATGCCTGGTTGATTTTTATGAACGTCAGCTTGTCCACATTTGCTGTAGACAGGCGGCTGCGTTTGTCTGTAATGACGCCCCCTGCCGTGCTGAATACCCGTTCAGACAAAACGCTGGCCGCCGGGCAGGCCAGCACCTCCAAGGCATAAAAGGCTAGCTCTAGCCACGTGGACAATTTGGAGACCCAGAAGTTGAATGGGGCCGAACCATCAGTCAGTACGTGGAGGGGTGTGCACAGGTACTGTTCCACCATGTTAGTGAAATGTTGCCTCCTGCTAACACGTTCCGTATCAGGTGGTGGTGCAGTTAGCTGTGGCGCGGTGACAAAACTTTTCCACATCTCTGCCATGCTAACCCTGCCCTCAGAGGAGCTGGCCGTGACACAGCTGCGTTGGCGACCTCTTGCTCCTCCTCTGCCTTCGCCTTGGGCTTCCACTGGTTCCCCTGTGACATTTGGGAATGCTCTCAGTAGCGCGTCTACCAACGTGCGCTTGTACTCGCGCATCTTCCTATCTCGCTCCAGTGTAGGAAGTAAGGTGGGCACATTGTCTTTGTACCGGGGATCCAGCAGGGTGGCAACCCAGTAGTCCGCACACGTTAAAATGTGGGCAACTCTGCTGTCGTTGCGCAGGCACTGCAGCATGTAGTCGCTCATGTGTGCCAGGCTGCCCAGAGGTAAGGACAAGCTGTCCTCTGTGGGAGGCGTATCGTCATCGTCTTGTGTTTCCCCCCAGCCGCGCACCAGTGATGGGCCCGAGCTGCTTTGGGTGCCACCCCGCTGTGAACATGCTTCATCCTCATCCTCCTCCACCTCCTCCTCATCCTCGTCCTCCTCGTCCTCCAGTAGTGGGCCCTGTCTGGCCACATTTGTACCTGGCCTCTGGTGTTGCAAAAAACCTCCCTCTGAGTCACTTCGAAGAGACTGGCCTGAAAGTGCTAAAAATGACCCCTCTTCCTCCTCTTCCTCCTCTTCCTCCTGGGCCACCTCCTCTTCCATCATCGCCCTAAGTGTTTTCTCAAGGAGACATAGAAGTAGTATTGTAACGCTGATAACGGCGTCATCGCCAATGGCCATGTTGGTGGAGTACTTGAAACAGTGCAACAGGGCACACAGGTCTCGCATGGAGGCCCAGTCATTGGTGGTGAAGTGGTGCTGTTCCGCAGTGCGACTGACCCGTGCGTGCTGCAGCTGAAACTCCACTATGGCCTGCTGCTGCTCGCACAGTCTGTCCAGCATGTGCAAGGTGGAGTTCCATCTGGTGGGCACATCGCATATGAGGCGGTGAGCGGGAAGGCGAAGTTACGCTGTAGCGCAGACAGGCGTGCAGCAGCAGGGTGTGAACGCCGGAAGCGCGAACAGACGGCCCGCACTTTATGCAGCAGCTCTGACATGTCGGGGTAGTTGCGAATGAACTTCTGCACCACCAAATTCAGCACATGCGCCAGGCAAGGGATGTGCGACAAACCGGCTAGTCCCAGAGCTGCAACGAGATTTCGCCCATTATCGCACACCACCAGGCCGGGCTTGAGGCTCACCGGCAGCAACCACTAGTCGGTCTGTTGTTCTATACCCTGCCACAACTCCTGTGCGGTATGGGGCCTGTCCCCCAAACATATGAGTTTCAGAACGGCCTGCTGACGTTTACTCCGGGCTGTGCTGAAGTTGGTGGTGAAGGTGTGTGGCTGACTGGATGAGCAGGTGGAAGAAGAGGAGGAGGAAGCTGAGTAGGAGGAGGAGGAGACAGGAGGCAAAGAATGTTGCCCTGCGATCCTTGGCGGCGGAAGGACGTGCGCCAAACAGCTCTCCGGCTGGGCCCCAGGCGCATTTACCTAGTGTGCAGTTAGGGAGATATAGCGTCCCTGGCCGTGCTTACTGGTCCACGTATCTGTGGTTAGGTGGACCTTGCCACAGATGGCGTTGCGCAGTGCACACTTGATTTTATCGGACACTTGGTTGTGCAGGGAAGGCACGGCTCTCTTGGAGAAGTAGTGGCGGCTGGGAACAACATACTGTGGGACAGCAAGCGACATGAGCTGTTTGAAGCTGTCTGTGTCCACCAGCCTAAATGACAGCATTTCATAGGCCAGTAGTTTAGAAATGCTGGCATTCAGGGCCAGGGATCGAGGGTGGCTAGGTGAGAATTTACGCTTTCTCTCAAATGTTTGTGAGATGGAGAGCTGAACGCTGCCGTGTGACATGGTTGAGATGCTTGCTGACGCAGGTGGTGGTGTTGGTGGTACATCCCATGTTTGCTGGGCGGCAGCTGCCAACGTTCCTCCAGAGGCGGAGGAAGAGGCCGAGGCTGCAGCAGCAGAAGAGGCCGAGGCGGCAGCAGCAGAAGAGGTAGCAGGGGGAGCCTGAGTGACTTCCTTGTTTTTAAGGTGTTTACTCCACTGCAGTTCATGCTTTGCATGCAGGTGCCTGGTCATGCAGGTTGTGCTAAGGTTCAGAACTTTAATGCCTCGCTTCAGGCTCTGATGGCACAGCGTGCAAACCACTCGGGTCTTGTCGTCAGCACATTGTTTGAAGAAGTGCCATGCCAGGGAACTCCTTGAAGCTGCCTTTGGGGTTCCCGGTCCCAGATGGCGGCGGTCAGTAGCAGGCGGAGTCTCTTGGCGGCGGGTGTTCTGATTTTGCCCACTGCTCCCTCTTTTGCTACTCTGTTGGCTCGGTCTCACCACTGCCTCTTTCTCCGAACTCTGAAAGTCAGTGGCACGACATTCATTCCATGTGGGGTCTAGGACCTCATTGTCCCCTGCATCGTCTTCCACCCTGTCTTCCTCCCTGACCTCCTGTTCAGTCTGCACACTGCAGAAAGATGCAGCAGTTGGCACCTGTGTTTCGTCATCATCAGAGATGTGCTGAGGTGGTATTCCCATGTCCTCATCATCAGGAAACATAAGTGGTTGTGAATTAGTGCATTCTATCTCTTCCTCCCCTGGGGAAGGGCTAGGTGGATGCCCTTGGGAAACCCTGGCAGCAGAGTCTTCAAACAGCATAAGAGACTGCTGCATAACTTGAGGCTCAGACAGTTTCCCTGATATGCATGGGGGTGATGTGACAGACTGATGGGCTTGGTTTTCATGCGCCATCTGTGCGCTTTCTGCAGAAGACTGGGTGGGAGATAATGTGAACGTGCTGGATGCACTGTCGGCCACCCAATTGACTAATGCCTGTACCTGCTCAGGCCTTACCATCCTTAGAACGGCATTGGGCCCCACCAAATATCGCTGTAAATTCTGCTGGCTACTGGGACCTGAGGTAGTTGGTTCACTAGGACGTGTGGCTGTGGCAGAACGGCCACATCCTCTCCCAGCACCAGAGGGTCCACTAACACCACAATGACCATGTCCACGTCCGCGTCCCTTATTAGATGTTTTCCTCATTGTTCCCGTTCACCACAATTTTGAAAATGGCAAATTTGGGAATAGTTTTTCAACCCAGAACAAAAACTGTGCTTTTACGGTCACTACAAATAATTTGACCAGCTAAGACAGTACAGATTTGGTTGAATAGAAATGTGAGGCCTATTTTTTTCGCGCTGTGTGACAGATATACCTTTAATCACAGAATTAGACTTGTATCTGGACGGTAGCATGTGTGTTAAGTTTTTCAGAATGACACTATCAGCACCTTGAATCTAAGATATCCTTTTTGGAAAAGATTTAAAGTAGGCCTGATATAGCAGAAACTACTTATTTTGAGAATGGCAAATTTGGGAATAGTTTTTCAACCCAGAACAAAAACTGTGCTTTTACGGTCACTACAAATAATTTGACCAGCTAAAACAGTACAGATTTGGTTGAATAGAAATGTGAGGCCAATTTTTTTCGTGCTGTGTGACAGATATACCTTTAATCACAGAATTAGACTTGTATCTGCACGGTAGCGTGTGTGTTAAGTTTTTCAGAATGACACTATCAGCACCTTGAATCTAAGATATCCTTTTTGAGATAGATTTAAAGTAGGCCTGATATAGCAGAAACTACTTATTTTGAGAATGGGAAATTTGGGAATAGTTTTTCAACCCAGAACAAAAACTGTGCTTTTACGGTCACTACAAATAATTTGACCAGCTAAGACAGTACAGATTTGGTTGAATAGAAATGTGAGGCCTATTTTTTTCGCGCTGTGTGACAGATATACCTTTAATCACAGAATTAGACTTGTATCTGGACGGTAGCATGTGTGTTAAGTTTTTCAGAATGACACTATCAGCACCTTGAATCTAAGATATCCTTTTTGGAAAAGATTTAAAGTAGGCCTGATATAGCAGAAACTACTTATTTTGAGAATGGCAAATTTGGGAATAGTTTTTCAACCCAGAACAAAAACTGTGCTTTTACAGTCACTACAAATAATTTGACCAGCTAAAACAGTACAGATTTGGTTGAATAGAAATGTGAGGCCAATTTTTTTCGTGCTGTGTGACAGATATACCTTTAATCACAGAATTAGACTTGTATCTGCACGGTAGCGTGTGTGTTAAGTTTTTCAGAATGACACTATCAGCACCTTGAATCTAAGATATCCTTTTTGAGATAGATTTAAAGTAGGCCTGATATAGCAGAAACTACTTATTTTGAGAATGGCAAATTTGGGAATAGTTTTTCAACCCAGAACAAAAACTGTGCTTTTACGGTCACTACAAATATTTTGACCAGCTAAGACAGTACAGATTTGGTTGAATAGAAATGTGAGGCCTATTTTTTTCGCGCTGTTTGACAGATATACCTTTAATCACAGAATTAGACTTATATCTGGAAGGTAGCGTGTGTATTAAGTTTTTCAGAATGACACTATCAGCACCTTGAATCTAAGATATCCTTTTTGGGATAGATTTAAAGTCGGCCTGATATAGCAGAAACTACTTATTTTGAGAATGGCAAATTTGGGAATAGTTTTTCAACCCAGAACAAAAACTGTGCTTTTACGGTCACTACAAATAATTTGACCAGCTAAAACAGTACAGATTTGGTTGAATAGAAATGTGAGGCCTATTTTTTTCGCGCTGTGTGACAGATATACCTTTAATCACAGAATTAGACTTGTATCTGCACGGTAGCGTGTGTGTTAAGTTTTTCAGAATGACACTATCAGCACCTTGAATCTAAGATATCCTTTTTGGGATAGATTTAAAGTAGGCCTGATATAGCAGAAACTACTTATTTTGAGAATGGCAAATTTGGGAATAGTTTTTCAACCCAGAACAAAAACTGTGCTTTTACGGTCACTACAAATAATTTGACCAGCTAAAACAGTACAGATTTGGTTGAATAGAAATGTGAGGCCTATTTTTTTCACGCTGTGTGACAGATATACCTTTAATCACAGAATTAGACTTGAATCTGCACGGTAGCGTGTGTGTTAAGTTTTTCAGAATGACACTATCTGCACCTTGAATCTAAGATATCCTTTTTGGGATAGATTTAAAGTAGGCCTGATATAGCAGAAACTACTTATTTTGAGAATGGCAAATTTGGGAATAGTTTTTCAACCCAGAACAAAAACTGTGCTTTTACGGTCACTACAAATAATTTGACCAGCTAAAACAGTACAGATTTGGTTGAATAGAAATGTGAGGCCTATTTTTTTCGCGCTGTGTGACAGATATACCTTTAATCACAGAATTAGACTTGTATCTGCACGGTAGCGTGAGTTAAGTTTTTCAGAATGACACTATCAGCACCTTCAATCTAAGATATCCTTTTAGGGATAGATTTAAAGTAGGCCTGATATAGCAGAAACTACTAATTTTGAGAATGGCAAATTTGGGAATAGTTTTTCAACCCAGAACAAAAACTGTGCTTTTACGGTCACTACAAATAATTTGACCAGCTAAGACAGTACAGATTTGGTTGAATTGAAATGTGAGGCTTTTTTTTTTCGCGCTGTGTGACAGATATACCTTTAATTACAGAATTAGACTTGTATCTGCACGGTAGCGTGTGTGTTAAGTTTTTCAGAATTACACTATCAGCACCTTGAATCTAAGATATCCTTTTTGGGATAGATTTAAAGTAGGCCTGATATAGCAGAAACTACTTATTTTGAGAATTGCAAATTTGGGAATAGTTTTTCAACCCAGAACAAAAACTGTGCTTTTACGGTCACTACAAATAATTTGACCAGCTAAAACAGTACAGATTTGGTTAAATATAAATGTGAGGCCTATTTTTTTCGCGCTGTGTGACAGATATACCTTTAATCACAGAATTAGACTTGTATCTGCACGGTAGCGTGTGTGTTAAGTTTTTCAGAATGACACTATCAGCACCTTGAATCTAAGATATCCTTTTTGGGATAGATTTAAAGTAGGCCTGATATAGCAGAAACTACTTATTTTGAGAATGGCAAATTTGGGAATAGTTTTTCAACCCAGAACAAAAACTGTGCTTTTACGGTCACTACAAATAATTTGACCAGCTAAAACAGTACAGATTTGGTTGAATAGAAATGTGAGGCCTATTTTTTTCGCGCTGTGTGACAGATATACCTTTAATCACAGAATTAGACTTGTATCTGCACAGTAGCGTGTGTGTTAAGTTTTTCAGAATGACACTATCAGCACCTTGAATCTAAGATATCCTTTTTGGGATAGATTTAAAGTAGGCCTGATATAGCAGAAACTACTTATTTTGAGAATGGCAAATTTGGGAATAGTTTTTCAACCCAGAACAAAAAACTGTGCTTTTACGGTCACTACAAATAATTTGACCAGCTAAAACAGTACAGATTTGGTTGAATAGAAATGTGAGGCCTATTTTTTTCGCGCTGTGTGACAGATATACCTTTAATCACAGAATTAGACTTGTATCTGCACGGTAGCGTGTGTGTTAAGTTTTTCAGAATGACACTATCTGCACCTTGAATCTAAGATATCCTTTTTGGGATAGATTTAAAGTAGGCCTGATATAGCAGAAACTACTTATTTTGAGAATGGCAAATTTGGGAATAGTTTTTCAACCCAGAACAAAAACTGTGCTTTTACGGTCACTACAAATAATTTGACCAGCTAAAACAGTACAGATTTGGTTGAATAGAAATGTGAGGCCTATTTTTTTCGCGCTGTGTGACAGATATACCTTTAATCACAGAATTAGACTTGTATCTGCACGGTAGCGTGAGTTAAGTTTTTCAGAATGACACTATCAGCACCTTCAATCTAAGATATCCTTTTAGGGATAGATTTAAAGTAGGCCTGATATAGCAGAAACTACTAATTTTGAGAATGGCAAATTTGGGAATAGTTTTTCAACCCAGAACAAAAACTGTGCTTTTACGGTCACTACAAATAATTTCACCAGCTAAGACAGTACAGATTTGGTTGAATTGAAATGTGAGGCTTTTTTTTTTCGCGCTGTGTGACAGATATACCTTTAATTACAGAATTAGACTTGTATCTGCACGGTAGCGTGTGTGTTAAGTTTTTCAGAATTACACTATCAGCACCTTGAATCTAAGATATCCTTTTTGGGATAGATTTAAAGTAGGCCTGATATAGCAGAAACTACTTATTTTGAGAATTGCAAATTTGGGAATAGTTTTTCAACCCAGAACAAAAACTGTGCTTTTACGGTCACTACAAATAATTTGACCAGCTAAAACAGTACAGATTTGGTTAAATATAAATGTGAGGCCTATTTTTTTCACGCTGTGTGACAGATATACCTTTAATCACAGAATTAGACTTGTATCTGCACGGTAGCGTGTGTGTTAAGTTTTTCAGAATGACACTATCAGCACCTTGAATCTAAGATATCCTTTTTGGGATAGATTTAAAGTAGGCCTGATATAGCAGAAACTACTAATTTTGAGAATGGCAAATTTGGGAATAGTTTTTCAACCCAGAACAAAAACTGTGCTTTTACGGTCACTAAATATAACTTGACCAGCTAAAACGGTACTGATTTGGAGGAATAGAAATGTCAGGCCTATTTTTTACGCGCTGTGTGACAGATATACCTTTAATCACAGAATTAGACTTGTATCTGCACGGTAGCGTGTGTGTTAAGTTTTTCAGAATGACACTATCAGCACCTTCAATCTAAGATATCCTTTTTGGGATAGATTTAAAGTAGGCCTGATATAGCAGAAACTACTTATTTTGAAAATGGCAAATTTGGGAATAGTTTTTTAACCCAGAACAAAAACTGTGCTTTTACGGTCACTACAAATAACTTGACCAGCTAAAACAGTACTGATTTGGAGGAATATAAATGTCAGGTCTATCTTTTAGGCGCTGGGTGACAGGCTCAACTTGCCCCTTATGTAGTATATGGTCAAAAAATAACCACACTATTGATGGTTAAATGCACTTGGGTGACACAGGCTCAGCCTGCACCTGATGTAGTATATGGCCAAAAAATAACCACACTGTTGATGGTTAAATGCACTTGGGTGACACAGGCTCAGCCTGCACCTGATGTAGTATATGGCCAAAAAATAAACACACTGTTTATGGTTAAATGCACTTCGGTGACACAGGCTTAGCCTGCAGCTGATGTAGGATATAGCAAAAAATAACCACACTATTGATGGTTAAATGCACTTGGTGGTAGCTTGTGCTGGCGCACCACAAGCCACAAAATGGCCGCCGATCACCCCAGAAAAAAGTGATATAAAAACGCTCTGGGCAGCCTAAAAAAAGTGAGCAATTCAATATTAGCACTTCAATGATCCACAGCTGGAGATCGATCACTGAATTAAGTCTTTTGGAGGAGTTAATCTGCCTAATCTCACCCTAACGTCGCAGCAGCAACCTCTCCCTATGCTTGAATCAGCAGAGTGACGTGCAGCGCTACGTGACCCAAGCTTATATAGAGGCTTGGTCACATGCTGCCCTGGCCAATCACAGCCATGCCAATAGTAGTCAAGGCTGTGATGGCCTCTTGGGGCAAGTAGTATGACGCTTGTTGATTGGCTGCTTTGCTGCCTTTCAAAAAGCGCCAAGAAAGCGCCGAACACCGAACCCGAACCCGGACTTTTACGAAATTGTTCGGGTTCGGGTCCGTGTCACAGACACCCCAAAATTCGGTACGAACAGTTCGGGTTCGCTCATCCCTAGTCCTAACTTTTTTTTATTCATTCACCTACCAAAAATATTCTTGCAATGTTTTTAATGTGACACCTATGAATTTTATATATTTTCAGAGAATTTATTTTCCTTTTTAGATGAAATTACAGAAAACAGTCCAAATACTGTTTTTGAACTATAGTTACTTATCCTTTAAATATGCACATTGACACTAAAATAAATAATTAAAATGGATTTTCTATTTTGTGCTGGTTGTATTGATATTTAATATGCATAGTTTCTTGTGTATGGAGCGACTATGGTGACGATTTTGGTTGGAGTGAACATTTTACATTTTTTACTTATATTTGTATTTTATATATTTTTTTACTTATTTTTAATGATACATTTGGTACAAAGCATGTCACTCAAGAAGTCATTAAAGGACCTCTGTGTGGCACACTTTTTTCTGTATTTTAAACTTTCCCACTGTTACAAAGGAAAACAGTCCCCTTGCACACATGTAAAAGTGATTAGAGTCTGTTAAGACCCAGCAGTTCTACTCTACCTGATACACCGGGAGATCATTTGATCACTGGGTACAATAAAGGAAGCTACATAGCTGCTTCATCTATTCACTGCATAGCAGTCACTGAGAGCTATTTAAAAGAAGAAAGGACCTGAAAGAAGCGGTAAGGCTTCGTTCGCCTCACCGTTCAGCATTTCCGTTCTCCTGCTCCGTTATAGGACCAGGAGAACGGAAAGGACAGATTTGGCACATAACTGAGCCTAACGGAACCTAAGGATCCCCTAGACTAGGGTTCCTCAACAACAGTCCTCAGGGCCCACTTGCCGGTCAGGATTTAGGAGTATCTCACAGAATGAATACCTGTGGTAAATCCTGATGGATGGACACTAATTATATCAGCTGCCCAATACTAAGGAAATCCTGAAAACATGACCGGCAGGTGGGCCCTGAGGACTGGAGTTGAGGACCACTGCCCTAGACTATAATGGGGTCCGTTAGGTTTAGTTTCAGATGAAGATTTTTGAAGAGGAGACAAAAGTCCTGCATGCACTACTTTTGTCTCTGCTCCAAAATCTTCCTCTGAGTGGAAACTAACAGACCTCATTATAGTCTATGGGGTAGAACAGCATTCAAAATGAAAACAGAAACATTTGCATGTAAAAAGTACCATTTGACAAGATCATACCGTGCAATTAATCTGACATATTTGACTAAAAGGGGTTATCCAGGAAATTATAATAATGACCTATCCAATGGGGCTGAGCTGTAACTAGCATATGTGACTGATGAATGGTGACGTCACATAGCCAAGGAAGAGTGCCCAGCCTTTTCTAACAGCTGATCTCCGGGATCCCGGATGTCGAACCCCCACAATCTGATATTGATGACCTATCCAGGAGATAACCCCTTTAAGTAAAACTGAAGACACATTTGAAAACATATATTAAATGTATACCTTAGTGAAGTCGCTGGCAATAAAGCCTTGTTCGAAACCACTAAACATAGTGAGTGGGATAAGAAAACACTGACGTTTATCACGGAGATGCTTAAATGCTGAAAGCAGCGTAGAACAACAGTTTACTTCTTTTGCAACTCTGTCTTCTTGTATTTGATCCAAAAATATGATTATTAATAATACAGCTAACACGCCACACCCTTAAAGTGGAACAAACAGACATTTAGTGAACAGAAGACAGATTTCATATACATTGCAAACTCACATAGGCTGACACTAACTAGAAACTCTGTTTGGTTAAACTGCTATCATTTATCACTAAACAGCCTCACATAAACAATGCCTTGAACATTGTGCTCATACAACCTTTAACTTTTATGTCAAATTACTCTAATGTTAAATAGTTTTGTGTTAAAAGGATAGAAGTATTAAAGGAGGGATACCTTTATTGGCTAACCATAAAACAATGTGGCAAATTTACTATGGAAAATGTGCCATTTTTTGGTGCACTTTACACAAAAAAACTTGCGTGCACACTTTGCATCCCATTTACAAACAGTTTTACACTCTTTTTTTCTATGCATTTTATGCCTTGTCCAAAAAGGGATTGTGGGTTCATGATAAAAGGGCATGGCTTAGTGGCTCATGGACAAATATTTGGAGCAGGAACTGAATTATTGTGTAAATCTGGCACAGGATTTACGATACTTAAAATTTACAAAAGTCCATGAACTAGAACAGTAAATTTGTCCAATATTAAAGGGGTTAAAGGGGTTGTCTCATCATGGACAATGGGGGCATATCGCTAGGATATGCCCCCATTGTCTTATAGGTGCAGGTCCCACCGCTGGGTGCAGCCGCCCTCCATTCATTTTCTATGGGGCCGGTGAAAATAGCCGAGCGCTGGCTCGGCTATTTCCGTTGGCCCCATAGAAATGAATGGAAGCAGGGGCCACGCATGCGTGGTACCCTCCCATTCACTGCTATGGGGAGCCGGCTTGGTGGTGGCCGGACCGGATTCCTCCAGCCACCACCTTGCGGGGCTCCATTCTCGATATAGGTGCGGGTCCCAGAGGTAGGACCAGCGCCTATAAGACAATGGGGGCATATCCCCCATTGCATATGCCCCCATTGTCCATGATGAGACAACCCCTTTAAGCTCTGAATCCGTACATATCCCCATTTTCTCCCCTCCGACCACTCTGACATGAGCATCAGAGCATTTCATGGCTTTTTTGCTTATATTTTTACACTGCTAGTCGGAGGCTTCCACCTAGCAGTGTTGCCGGTGACGTCAGTGGGACTGATGGGCGGACTTTAGCGCTGCCATAGCCATTTTACAGACTAGGGCAGCGCTAAAGCCCGCCCATAAGTGCCAGTGACATCACCAGGCTCACTGCTAGGTGGAAGCCTTCACCTAGGTTTTCCCATGGAGAGCCCGGTATGTACATCAACAGATCTCCAAAAAAAAGCCTTTGCCCTGCACGATTCAGCGTAGGGCAAAGGAGAGCATCGGAGCATGAAATGCTCATATCAAGGGGGCTGTCTGGGTAAAAATGGGGATATTTCCAGGTTCAGCTTTGAACCCAGACAACCCCTTTAAGACTATGATTTCGTATTCTTAGACAATGAAAAGTGTGACGCATTAATAAATCTGCCTCAATATTTGGAAGATTTTGGAGCACAAAAGCCACTTCATCAGCAAGTTTACAAATGAATGACTGATAAAAGATGTTAGAGCAAGAGATTCTACCTGATATTATACATCATGAAGATAAGGCAGACTAATAAAACTGATGCTTTTGTAATAAATGGAAGGGCAACAGTGGTTATGACTTAAGAGTTTAGAGACCTAGGGTTAGTTTGATGGGAATGGGAAGAGAGAAATTCAAAAATTTCATCAGAGCAACATATACCTACATACCAGTATAAGATCCAAGAAGAATATATATCACTGTGTTTGATGGCCGACCAGATGTACTATTTCCACTGTGAGTCAACTCAACTGGACAGTCCCCTGCTCCACATATAGTTTGATTTGGTGCATACAGACCTAAAAATAAAATAACGTCAAATAACATCCAGAGGGCTTGTTTAATGGTAGCAACCTTAGTGAATATGTCATGTTAGGGTATATTAACATTATTGAAGGGTTCCCCACTTCTTTGTGCCAGAACTGTCTGCTAGAACCCATGTATCAATGCATTACATTAAACTACATCTACATGCCTTGATACAGCATCTCCAGCAATAACAGCTGATGGTTAGAGAAGCCAGGTTTTTATTTATTCAAGTGATTCTGATATGTTCTCATGACATATTGTACGTTATGTTAGAGGCATATTTTGAACAACTAATTATGTATAAAAAAAAAAAATCAATATTTACCAAAACGATTTTAGAATTTTTAATTTTCAAAATTTGGATTTCTCTGCTTTTTAAGAAAGTCATACCTCACAAAATAGTTAAAGGGGTTTTCCAGGCTCCCAATATTGATGACCTATCCTCAGGATTGGTCATCAATATCCATCAATCAGGGGTGGTCCGACATCTCAGATCCCCACTGATGAGTTGTTCCCTGCAGCCTCGGGCACTGGAACTAGCACTTTGAATGGAACAGAAAGCACAGCTCCATTTTCAGTACCCCAGAGCAAGGAGGTATCAGCAAATTGTTAATTTCTTTATGCTATGTAATGTAGTGTTATGTCATGCTAAGTCAGTGTAACCATGTATGGACGGCACAGCCATGGTTAGTAACCCACGCTCAACCCTTGTAGGAGGTTAAGTGTGGATTGGCTCCTCCCTAGCTCTAGTCTGTGATAGGGAGAGTTTGGAAAAGAGAGGAAGCTGCGACTTGTGCTCCCTCTTCTTAGGTCCAAAAAACTACAGAGACTCACCAATCCCTGCATGATCTAAAGAAGGAGTAAGACAAAGGAGAGAACTAGAGAACCTAGAGTCTGCATGGCTGAGGACTGGAGTCAGTAAGATAACCTGCTACCAAAATCTGTTAAGACTTTACTGCAGTGAGGGACACTGTTAAATCGCCCTTCACACTTGGACACGACATGGCCAGTGGCGTCGCCAGGGGGGGGGCCAGAGAGGGCCACGGCCCCCCCCTACATCACACTGTGCCCACCCATGTGCCCCCCCAACTAAAATGTGCCCCCATTCATTTTGGTGTGCTGCAGGCAGGGCCGGACTGAACCGCTCGTCACAGGTGTGTACTGTGTACTGTACATTCTTCTAAACTTCAATTCTGTACAGGGGTGGACTGACCGGTCGGGCACTTCGGACATGGTCCGAGGGCCCGGCCGGGATGGGGGCCCGGCCCAGAATAACATAACACTGGGCCCCGCTCACTGTAATAGTAATATTCCTATGTGATCCTCTCCCTCTCCCTCTCTGTACTCACAACCTCAGTAGCATAGAGGCAGCAGCAGGCAGTGTAATAGGAGCCGACAGTGGAAGCTAGCCCCGCCCCTCCCCGCCCTCCAACCAATCTGAGGCAACCAGCAGTCCAGCACTGACTCACAGCACAGGGGGAGTCGCAGGGACTCAGAGAATCGTCTGAGTTAAAAGAATCTAATGAGTCAGAGACGTGTCACCGAGTCCCTGCCAGGCTTCCTGCTCTGCGGCTCCCTGTCTCCTGACAAGTCCGTCCGGAGGGGTGGTATAGTATTGCATGTAGCAGAGCTGTGTGTGTACAGGGTGCTTGCAGCAATGTAGCAGAGCTGTGTGTGTACAGGGTGCTTGCAGCAATGTAGCAGAGCTGTGTGTGTACAGGGTGCTTGCAGCAATGTAGCAGAGCTGTGTGTGTACAGGGTGCTTGCAGCAATGTAGCAGAGCTGTGTGTGTACAGGGTGCTTGCAGCAATGTAGCAGAGCTGTGTGTGTACAGGGTGCTTGCAGCAATGTAGCAGGCTGTGTGTGTACAGGGTGCTTGCAGCAATGTAACAGAGCTGTGTGTGTACAGGGTGCTTGCAGCAATGTAGCAGAGCTGTGTGTGTACAGGGTGCTTGCAGCAATGTAACAGAGCTGTGTGTGTACAAGGTGCTTGCAGCAATGTAACAGAGCTGTGTGTGTACAGGGTGCTTGCAGCAATGTAGCAGAGCTGTGTGTGTACAGGGTGCTTGCAGCAATGTAGTAGAGCTGTGTGTGTACAGGGTGCTTGCAGCAATGTAGCAGAGCTGTGTGTGTACAGGGTGCTTGCAGCAATGTAGCAGAGCTGTGTGTGTACAGGGTGCTTGCAGCAATGTAGCAGAGCTGTGTGTGTACAGGGTGCTTGCAGCAATGTAGCAGAGCTGTGTGTGTACAGGGTGCTTGCAGCAATGTAGCAGAGCAGGAAGCCTGGCAGGGACTCGGTGACAGGATTATTTTAACTCAAAGAATCAAATGAGTCTCTGACTCATTTGATTATTTTAACTAATAAACTCTTAGACCATTATCTAAATCCCTGCAATAACTATACAGTTACATCAGTCTGCTCCACTGCAGCAGAGCTGTGTTTGCCAGGAGTGAGTCCCTCCAGACCTTCGGTTCACTTGAGAGCCGACTCAGCAAGTGAACCGAACATTCGATGAGCTGAGCATGCGCATTGATCTTCAGTTCACTTGCTTCTGCCGGCTCAGGAAGTGAACCGAAGATTCGATTCATGAAAAAGATCCGAACTTCCCATCTCTAAAACTCAGTAGCAGGCCGGGCGGCAGCACAACTCACTGACGTCACGCGCCTGCTCCTCCTACTTCATTCATAAATTGGGAGGAGCAGGCGCGTGATGTCAGTGAGTTGCGCTGCCGCCCGGTCTGCTACTGAGTTTGTGAGTACAGAGAGGGAGAGGATCGCAGAGGATTTCAAGTTGTTCACATCGGAATATTAGTATTACAGTGAGCGGGGCCCGGTGTAATAGAATACAGTGACTGCACCGGGCCCCGCTGCCATTACAACACCAGATGCCGGTGTTCCGTTTACTTGACAGTATTATGTCTATATCGTGGGAGATAGTTTTGCATTACGTCTAGCTTGAACTGCTGACTAATATAAAATTTTAAATCTTTATTTCATTTCCTTAAAACTATTTTCCATGATATAGACATAATACTGTCAATTAAACGTCACAGAGGTGCTGAAGAGGTCTAGATATTTGCATTTTGTTAACCTTTATTTTTGTTTGCATTTTGTTAACCTCTACTGCGCCTGCGCCAAGTCGTCTTTTTTGCGCATGCGCAGTGTATTGGGGATCATTCACTCACAAGGACACTGTTATAGGGGATCTGTGGATGACACTGTATATGCTGCTATATATGTGTCATCCACAGAGCCCCCCCCACAACAGTGTCTCATCCACAGAGCCCCCCCCACAACAGTGTGTCATCCACAGAGCCCCCCCCCACAACAGTGTGTCATCCACAGGGGCCCCCCCACAACAGTGTGTCATCCACAGAGCCCCCCCACAACAGTGTGTCATCCACAGATCCCCCCATAACAGTGTCATCCACAGATCCCCCCCATAACAGTGTCATCCACAGATCCCCCCCATAACAGTGTCATCTACAGATCCCCCCCCATAAGTGTCATCCACAGATCCCCCCTATAACAGTGCCATCCACAAATCCCCCCATAACAGTGCCATCCACAGATCCCCCATTCCCCCATAACAGTGCCATCCACAGATCCCCCATTCCCCCCATAACAGTGCCATCCACAGATCCCCCATTTACCCCATAACAGTGCCATCAGCAGATCATAATGATCTGATGCTCTCAGCATTACTTAATGCTAGGAGCTTTAGGTACTTATGCACTTGGCCAGCAGCTGTGGGCGCTTTCCTGTATTCAGCTGTATCACTGCCCTCAGTGAACTACAACTCCCGTTGGCTGTCCAGGCATGCTGGAAGTTGTAGTTTTGAAATATCTGGAGCTCCACAGTTTGGAGACCACTGCTCTATAAGCTAAAGCAGTAGATGGGGATCTGACCACTGGGGCCCCCACCAATCCTGAGAATGGGACATAATTGTGCCTGGAGTGAATGGTGCGGACTGCACCTGCGTGTCCACCACTCCATCTATTCCCTATGCATGTCTACATTCTTAGGACCGGCAGGGGTTCCAGCATTCAGACTCCCACCTATCTGCTTGTTATCCCCTATACTGTGGATATATTTAACTTAATGAGATGGGGGAAAACCCTTTAACCTCTTCTTACTTCAGGATGTATGCCTATGTCCTTGCAGCTGCAATGTTCACACAACTGGACGTATGCATACGTCCTACATTCTCCACCTCTAGATCGGTGGCAGAACCTGGCTGGTTGCCATGGCAAGAAGAAGCCAGTGGATCTCACAGGCAAACTGTCATAATATACTGACAGTTATACTATGCTGCAGTACAGATGGTCACAGGCCCATCTAGAGTTGGCGCACCTTTTGCACTTAGAATAACATTAAAGTGCAGAAACGTATATAATTTTTGACAGGAACCCCTGCTCTTCTACTGTAAACAGGGATACGCTATTCAAATGTATATATTTTTTATTTTACTTATTTTATTTTTTTAAATCATTGCTGAAGGTCCAAAGCACACAAGATAAAACCCTGGGACACAAACTCTTGTATCGTGAAAGGGCAGTGGGTGAGGCTCAGCTTCAGTGTGGTGGGCCCATAAGAGCTTGATGCCCCCCTGCAGAAAAGAAGGGAAGACTGCAAAGGTATGTATAAAACTGAAGGCATTCCTTACACAGTAGTTATTTAGGAGTAATATTTGCACACAATTTTCCACCATTTCCTTTTCCTATTTTTGTTACAGATATTGTCTTTGTACAAATACTTCAGGTTCTCGCAGATAGCGATACTATCGGGTCATGCCATGTGACAAAGAGAAGGGGACTTACCTCTGACTCAGGAGTAATTCCAGCATGCCCAGGCAGCTAGGACATGTTGAAATCGGAGTGATTGTTTTTTTTTTTTTTTTAAACAGACAGCAGGACTTTTCTTCCCTGTTGCGGTTTTAGGTATTGGGTAAAGTATTGCAGCATTTCTAACCATACTTGTGTAAATGTATCGTTGTTATAGCTGCCCCCCTCCCCTACTTTTGTCCTGGCCCCCAGTGTGCCCCCCCAAAATTTAAAAGCTAGAGACGCCACTGGACATGGCCAGTTGTATCTCTAAAAACCTCAGTGGACATTGCAGCCACCATTGCCTGCCAATGATTCTGTAGGAAGAGACTTGAGACAGATAGAGAGGGAAGAGAAACATAACTCCCATCCTTGCCTAAATCCATACATTGTTAATGAGAAGAATTGTAGTGTGTACATTTGGAACTGCGTTTTGCTATCATTAGATGTACTGCAACTCCAATTTTACACTTCAGTTGAGACATTTAATCTGTTACATATGACCTGGTTACTGACTCCTGCACCATACGCCATCCATTGCACTCTACACACCCCGACTACTATCAAGCAGGAGCCCCAACACCAGGGTGTGCCTTAAGGGAACAAAAAGTATGCCCTCCTTTTACTGTATGGCCCTAGGGAGAAAAGGTGTGAGGAAAGCCATTGTGATTGACTGTAACAGCCTTAGTCACTACCACTCCCATCCTACACTCTCGCTGCTCCCTCTCCACTTCACATTCAAAGTGTAAAGGCCTTGCCAAATTACTGCAACTTATCACCCATTCACTTTATTGTCCAATACACGTATAACAGAGCTGTCTGCTTCCTGCTCTATTCAAGAGCTAGTTCTAGAAGACAGCTAATCATTGGGGGTGCTGTGTTTTGGACCTTCAACACCAATCCTGAGAATAAATCATCAATATCAGGAGCCTGGAAAGCTTATTTGTTAATACTTAATAGTGTTGAGCAAGCATGCTCGGCCGAACACCGCGTGTGCTCGAGTCAGTGTATTTAAATCTAATTTAACCTCTATTCCTATGCAGAAGATCTCTGTCAAGTGAGGGAATCCCTCAGTGTGAGTCCGCGCTCTGACTCCATATATAGCTATGTCCATATATGGAGTCATATATTTATTTATATATGTATTTAAATCTAATTTAGCCTGTATTTCAGAAAAGTTTCTGCTGGGATTCAAACTCACAACCTTCTGCATTAGAGGCAAGGCATTTACCACTCAGCTATAATAGCTGCATAGCCTGTTACTTTAAAAAAAAAATAATAATAATATGAGACTTCTACTGTATAGGTCTCAGTAGAAGTCCATCACAGTAGAAGTCTTATTATTATTTTTTTTTTTTTAAGTGACTGGCTATGCAGCTATATAGTGTAGTAGTTAAAGTTATGGGCTATGATGCAGAAGCTGTGAGTTCAAATCCCATCACAAACATTTTCAGAAATAGAGGTTAAATTAGATTTATATATTTTATATATTTTTTTGTAATTGTAAAAAATGTATGGCACAAAATAAATGTGTAATTACTAGAAGAAAAAAAAAACATATATATAATTTTTTTGTTGTTGTAATTACACATTTATTTTGTGTTTGACAGGCAGGTCACATACAGTATATGCATGAGTGCATCACCATTAGGCTCAGTTCCCACTTCACTTGGTCAGTTAAGGGTCCAAAGCAAAGAACAGGTGCAGATCTTTTCATGATACGATATCTGCAAGTAGGATTGGCTCCTGATTTTGACTCACCATTGTTAAAAAAGTACCCAGCTTTCCATTTTACAGAGAGACTTTTGTGTTTAAATTTCTGTGTGCGCCATAAGAAGATGAAGATAAGTTAGCGAGTGTGTGTTAAGATAAGCTAAGCTGAATACGTGCTAAGTAGCCAGTATGCATTTTTTGCTAAAAAAATACAAAACTGTCTCAGCGATTAACCCGTTAGTAGAAAATAGAAAGCTCATAGAATACTAACCAATCAATAGATGGATTCAGTTCTGACCAATTAGAAGTTTTTTATTGGAATATTTGCAAACCAATCATGTCAATACTTTATGAGGTTACACCCTCCAAATGGGTATAAATAAAGGGCCTAGGACACTCTCAATTTGGGATCCTGGCAGAGTTTTAACCCGTGTGCTGACTTCTGTCATTTTCTTCCGTCAATGTCATTTACCTTGAACACGTGGCTCGCTCCTCACTTGACTAACCCTAGGTCTGCCACAACACCATACAGTAACTGCTGGAATTAACTGACCAAATAACTGAAGTGTAAATTCAGAGTTACAGGTCAATGTTAGCGTCAGGTATAATGTACTTAACTGTGCAGTGGCCCAAGATTCTACTATAGAGTGAAAGAGTGGTCTCATTTTACACTGCTGTCTGCTGTTTGTACATAAATTGCTAGTAACCTGTTCTGTTACCTACTGACACAAATAGTGGTGCCATGACAGAGTGGGAAGGGTGTCAGCAGTAAGTTTGTGCTGTGTTTTCCCTTCTTCTGATCTGCCAGAAGAACAACCCAAAAAGAAAAAGTATCCTGTCATCCGCCTTCACATGGTCAGTATTTGGTCAGTAATTGATTAGTATTGGTAAGGCAAAAACAGGAGTGGGAAAAAAAAGGAAAGACACGTGAAGGAAATATTTGCATGTCTTCTGTGTTTTGGACCAACTTCTGCTTTTGGTTACCAAATCATGATCAAATCCTGATGCAAAATATTGAGTGAGGCCTAATGCTCAATTTACATGAGTTTTGTCCATTTGCATCTGGCATTGGTTTTACTCAGATGGAAAATAATTCCTGCATGCAGGGCGTTAATGGCCTCTATCACATGGCCAGTATTTGGTCTGTTTTTTGGACAGGATCTATTGGGTTTTTCCATCTGATGGATCAGGAGAATGGCAAAATAAATAATAATAAAATAAACTGTGATGACAACAAGGCCAATCAGTATCCCCAGGGCAGACTGGTGATGGTGGCAACAGCATGAGGAGTCAACATAGTGGCCTAGTCACAGTATAGTGAGTGTGGCAACAGCATGAGGAGTCAACACAGTAGCCCATTCACATAGTGGGGAGGGTGGCAACAGCATGAAGAGTCAACACAGTGGACCAGTCACAGAGTGGTGAGTGTGGCAACAGCATGAGGAGTCAACACAGTAGCCCATTCACATAGTGGGGAGGGTGACAACAGCATGAGGAGTTAACACAGTGGCACAGTGAAAGGGTGGTGAGGGTGGCAACAGCATGAGGAGCCAACATAGTGGCCCAGTCACAGAGAAGGGAGGTGGGGGGCAACAACACTGGTGGTACAGTAACTGCACAAGATGATGGCTGTAGGAGAAGATGGCAGCAGAGGCAGCAGGTGAGTCGCATCAGGCAGGTGGCAGCATCAGAAAAGTGGCTGAATCACGTGGCCAGAAATAATGGGACATTTTTCACAATGTTCTGTTGTGGCAGCATACTGCAGTAAGAAATTTACAGTTTGAATTATCTAATTTGATGCATCAGGTACCGTGTGTGGAAATCCTGGCTGATCCCATCTGATTCATCTTTCTAAAGGTTAATCTCTCACCATTTTATGTGCTGAAAGACACAACTATGCCCCCCGCCTCAATAAACACCCTCTCTGATGATACACTACTGGCCGGACAGAAAAAGCTTGTCCAGGGAAAACTCAGCCAGTTGCGACCACAATTCAAGTTTGGATGCCCAGTAGTCCAGGGGATCTTGGATCTGGGGTGTAGTCCAAGTATTCCACCACCTGCTGGTTGAGGTTCTGCGCATGTCCTGCTGCTGGGTGGTTTCTTCAGTAGGCAGCTGAAGAAACATGCTCATCAGAGATTGGAGACTAAAGTTACTGCTGATGGAGCTGGTGCTGCTTCTGCCCCCTAACCCCCGCCAGTAGCCATGACATGAAAGCGTGAGAACAGAGGGTCCTCCCAATCAGAGCTTCGTGAGGATGGGTGATGGTACATGTAGGCAGCAACCAACTGACTTCATAGGATGTTTCTATAGTAGTTGAGTTTATCTTCCCTCTCAGCAGGTGTAAAAAGGCCCCCATTTGGGCCCAGTAGTGAGGGTTTAACATTGTGGAGAGCTAGTAGTCATCCCATGTGGCTGTCACTATTCAAGAAACTCAGATTGCATCCCTCCATTTGTGCAAGGGAATCATAGGGATTGGAATGGCTGTATCTCCACTGCTACTGTCTGTCACGGTCATCTGCCTCGTGTTCCTTATTGCCCTCTAGCTCCTGCTGCTCCTCTCCTTTCGCTTGTGCAGGTAAACCACCTATTTTTGTATACATTTCCTGGGCGTTAATATCCTCCTCCTCCTCCTCCACCAGTTCAGTCCCCACAGGAAAGGTGGCCATGAGATGTAGGTGCCACGTCTCCTGTCCCCTGGACATCTAGATTTATCAGCACCTGCTCCAGGATGTGAAGAAGTGGAATGACATCATTCATCCTGTAGACCTGGTGACTGATAAATAAAGTGGCCTCCACAAAGGGCCTGGGCAAACGGCGGGTGTCACGCATGAGCTGCCACTGACTACGATCTAGAAATCATTCACAGCCTTCCTCTGCTCATATAGTCAGTCCAACATGTGGAGGGTGGAATTCCAACATGTGGAAACATTGCATATAAGGCTATGTTGGGGAACACTATTCTGCCTTTGCAGCTCAAGGAGGGTGTATTTTGCATGGTAAGAGTGACTGAAGTGCCTGCACAGCTTCCTGGTCATTTTCAAGATGTCTTGCAATTGGGCAGATGACTTCAGGAACTGGGTTACAACCAGATTAAAGATGTGTGCCATGCAGGACGTATGGGTCATCCCTTCTTGACGCAGCACCAATAGAATGTTTTTCCTACTGTCCAATCTTCAGTTGGTAAGGAGAAAGCCAGTATTTGATTTCTTGGTTGATGGCGCAAAGCAATTCCTCCCTGGTGCGACTCCTTTTGCCCAGGCTGGTCAGGTGCAGAAGAATGTGACACAGCACAGCCATGAATTGCATAGGTGGTATGCTGGAGGACCACTCAGAACTGTGCCTGCAGTGGAGTCTGTGGACTAGGTGGAGGGTGAGGAGGCAGAGGAGGACATTGACACCGCAATCACAGCATGAAAACACAGAGTCAGCATTGCCACCACCTGGCAGGAACCACATTTACCTTGTTTGCCATAAGGGACATATATTGTCCTTGACAATAGTTACAGCTCCACACGTCAGTGCTGCCATGAACTATATCAGACACTGACAGACTCAAGGACTGGCCCACCTTCTACTCAACATATGTGTGCAGGGCTGGTACAGCTTTCGTAGAGAAGTAATGAAAACTTGGGACTCTCCACTTTGGCTAGGCACAAGCCATCAGTTCTTTGTAATAGGCAGAGTCAGCCACATGGAAAGGCAAGGACTGTAATATAGCAACTTGGTCAGGAGCACATTCAGCTTCTGCGCCGTTGAATGAGAGCACATCTACTGTTGTCTTTTCACATTTGCCTTGGTGATCGATTGCTGGCAAAATGCGTAACGAGGAGGAGGAGCATCAGGACCAGTACACAATGGGAAGGAAACACAGCTCCCTTCTGCTGAGGTGGTTGAACCTTGACTGCTAGAGAATGGGTGCGGGCCACTGGGAGATGCAGTGGTTGCTTAATCAGGCTGTACCACTACATTAGCGCCATCGTTTTTCCAGGCCATTTTATGGTGACGCTCTATTTGTTGACTCAGGGCCGTGGTGCCAACATTGGCTCCCTGGCCGCACTTTACCTTCTGCCCACAAATCCTACATACGGCCACTCTGACGGCCTCTGGCGACTTTATCAAAAATTCCCACACTGGTAAGGATTAGTGATGAGCGGCAGGGGCAATATTCGAATTCGCAATATTTCGTGAATATTTGGGAGAATATTTGTCATATATTTGCAAATTTGCGATAATTTTTTTGATTGCAAAAATCGGCAATGTAATATGCGCGTATCGCGCACGCAATACAGACGTGGGTC
The DNA here is from genome assembly GCF_905171765.1 of Bufo bufo. NCBI lineage: Eukaryota > Metazoa > Chordata > Amphibia > Anura > Bufonidae > Bufo > Bufo bufo. Next base: position 411,817,197 of record NC_053392.1, read on the forward strand.
ACTGTTGCTAATTTTTTCAAGCTTCTAGAAGTTTCCTGAGACTGGAGAAAATGGTTGGCATGGCAGAACATTACAAAAGCTTTATATGCAGATAAGAGTGCTCCAATATATTTGCGATAGCGCAAATCGGCAATTAATGATGCGCAATACGTGCAACTTCACATTTTAGCAGGTCTGACTACATATTACTGATTGGTGCACTAAGTATTGTTGTGAACTTGTGACATCACAGCTCTATGTCTGTAGCATGTATGTATGGACAGCAGAACCTATCACACTACCTAACACCTTGCACTGGAACCTATCAGCTACACTATATCACGATCTAACCTACACTCACTGACTATCTCCCACTAACTATCTGAATTATATATATATAAGCTATCTAACTATCTATCTAATGTAGTGTGGAAAGCACAGAGCACAGCAATGACACTGCTGTCTCTCTCAGAACTCCATAAAACTACAGAAAATGGCTGCTGGGGAGGTTCTTATATAGTAAAGGGGTAGGCAACTTTCCTATTGGTTGCTGGGGATGTTGCTAGGCTCAGACAAAGACATTGCAACCTTCTCAATGGCCCACAAGCATAAAACTACAGAAAATGACTGCCTGCTTCTGCCTCTAGGAACCCCTGCACCGTTAGTTACCTCCTGAGTAGCAGACGGTCTACCCAGGACACGTTTGGCTCCAGATCTCACACTGCTGCCATTCTGCTGACTCACAGCCACACTTGCACCTTTCTGGCTGAGCTGCACACTGCCACCCTGCCGCTGTCTCACTCCAATTTGAGAATCAAGGCGTAACAGAATTGCATATCTATTAAACAAGGTGGACTTCCCAATAACAGTAAAACACTACTTATTCACTCCAATTTGAGAATCAAGGCGTAATAGAATTGCATATCTATTAAACAAGGTGTGTATAGAGAAAAGAAAAAAAGTGGCAGCACCATCTCTGATGCAAACAAGAGGGTGCAGCTGGCCCAATATGGATACAGGCAAATCCGATAGATAGAAATAAAAAAAATGGGCAGCACTCCATGAAGTAAAAAAATACAAAAACCTTTATTTACCCAAGCAGGACATGTGACATTTCGGCTCTATGCTGGTCCTTTCTCAAGCAGTGAGAAAGGCTCCAGTATAGAGGCGAAACATCGCATGTCCTGCTTGGGTAAATAAAGGTTTTTGTATTTTTTTACTTCATGGAGTGTTGCCCATTTTTTTGATTTCTATTAAACAAGGTGGACACTGTTCAATTAGATAGCTCTGTGCAGGGATTGATGAAAAATGAGCTGTCTCCTATGGATCCTTTCAGCTTCTGATTACACAGCCTGCACCGTCCCTGCAGTCTCCCTGTCCAAGATTCATGATCATGATTTATCAACAGTGTGTTTGTCTATGTAAAGGTGATGGTCTGAGAGCCAAATTATACTTACCCCCCTCCTTGGCACCCTGTTCGCTCCAAATCCATGCACAGCCGCCCCTGCATCTCCCTGTCACGTGGATCAAAACATCCGGCAATGGGGGGAGCAGCCAATAGCAGGTCGCAGCGGTGACTAGCCTCCCTAGCATCACCCGCGATACAAGGGAGTCATGACCAAAACAAATGTGGTTCCAGTATTCAAAAGGGTCAAAAACTGAGCCCGGAAACTATAGGCCGGTAAGTTTAACATCTGTCATGGGTAAACCATTTGAAGGTTTTCTAAGAGATGCTATCTTGGAGTACCTCAATGAGAATAAGCAAATAACGCCATATCAGCATGGCTTTATGAGGGACTGGTCATGTCAAACTAATTTAATCAGTTTCTATAAGGAGGTCAGTTCTAGACTTGACAGCGGCGAATCAATGGAAGTCGTATATCTGGAATTCTCCAAAGCATTTGACACTGTACCACATAAAAGGTTAGTATATAAAATGAGAATGCTCGGACTGGGAGAAAATGTCTGTATGTGGGTAAGTAACTGGCTGAGTGATAGAAAACAGAGGGTGGTTATTTTTTTTTTAAATTTAACATCTTTATTACTATAAAAAGCAAGTACACAAAATATAATTCAACCTTATTATAAATTTTCATCATTTTTCCCCTTAACCCCATTACCCCCCACCCCACCCTGCGATGCCTAAGTGATCCTTTTACCCCCAACCATCCTCTAGTAACAGCCCACATTTTCAATAGTAATTTTGTAGTCCCTTTATGACCCCGGTCCCTGTTAATCAGTAGCCCAGATTCCAGAAGCGTAAATATATTATTATGCGCAGAGCTTCTTTCTAGGCTACTTAGAAGTGTACTATTTGGCCATTCATTGCACATCCGTAGCTGAGCAGCAATAAAGTAGCCTTTAAAGCATGGGAGATTTAAACCCCCATGCTCCAGCGGCTTATATAAATATTCTAGTTTGAGTCTCACTCGTTTTCTTCCCCAGATCAAATCATTAATTATTCTTTCCATAAGTTTGAAATATTTATCCTCTATCCAAATAGGTATATTCCTAAGGACATAGAGGAATTGGGGTAGAGTTACCATTTTAACCAGTGAAACTCGGTCAGCTTTGGATAAAGGAAGTCTCAACCAAATCCCTATTTTTGCCCTAGTTTTTGTTATCAATGGGGTCAGGTTAAGATGTACAGAATTTTCAACCTTGGGAGATATCATCATACCCAAGTATTGAAAAGTATCAACAACATCTAACTGGGTTATCAAGGACTCCTTTTGGGACACCGGGTCTATTGGCATCAGATTGGTCTTTGACCAATTTATATCCAGGCCTGATACCTCACCAAATAGTTTGACCATACGGATAATTCTTGGGGCAGTTATCTCTGTATTATCTGCGAAAAAAAGGACATCATCCGCGTATAGAGAAATGCGATCTTCCACTCCTAATGTTCCAAATCCTTTAATTTGAACATCCTGCCTAATAGCCAAGGCCAGGGGCTCAATATAAATATCTAATAGGAGTGGAGATAATGGGCAGCCCTGGCGAGTACCTCTATTTAGATCAATACTGGCAGTAAGGCTCCCGTTGAGACTCAACTTGGCCGTAGGGGATCTATAAAGTGTTTTGATCATATTTATAAATCTCTCCCCAAAGCCCATCCTCGCCAAAACCCTCCATAGGAACCGCCACTCAACCCTGTCAAAGGCCTTAGAGGCATCTAAAGACAGGATGGAGCGAGCAGACCCCCCAGGAGCCTGTATATTGGCAAAAAGCCGATGAAGATTATGTTGTGTACCTTTGTTTTGAATGAAACCGTTCTGGTCCGAATGGACAATGGAGGAGATAACGCCAGAAAGTCTTGTGGCCAAGATCCTCGCCAGGAGCTTTACATCTGCGTTCAACAGTGAGATCGGTCTACAGGATCCCAAATCTGTGGGGTCCTTACCTTTTTTTGGAATTAATATTATTACAGCTTCCATCATTGAACCCGGCAGGTTCCCCTCCTCCAACAATCTAGGAAAAACATCCTCTTTATATTTACCATAAAATTCATATGGAAGTCCGTCTGAACCGGTGGTGGAGTTGCCCGAGCATAGCTTAATTGCGCGTTCAAGCTCCTGAATAGAGAGATCGGCCTCAAGTACCTTCCTTTGAGCCAGAGTAATTGTAGGAAAGACAATACCATCAAGATAAGAGTCCATCATTTCATCCGTGATCCTGCAATCGGCTCTATAAAGGTCTGAAAAGTAATCAAGGAAGACCTTCTCTATGGAGTCTTGTCCCCTAACCATCCTCCCATTAGCCAATCGTATATTATCTATATTCTTTTTGGATTCCTGACTTGAGATCACCCTAGATAGGAGTTTCCCCGATCACCCCGATTCAGTAAAGTATTTTTGCCCTTTAAAGAATAAACTCTGTTGTGCCTTCTCCAGCAAGAAGTCAGAGTATGCTTGTGCAGTCTTCTGCATATTTTCCCTATTTTCCTCTGTCCTATTTATATAGAAAAATTGTGTGGCTGAGGAAGCTTGTTCTTTTAAATTTTTCTCATTTTTCCCGTACTCCTTTCTCAGGTTTGCAATGTGACTGACCATTATTCCCCCCATATAGGCCTTAAAAGTATCCCATACCATTTGGATTTTTGTTGACCCATAATTAGTTACCCAAAATTGGTTTATTTCCTTTTGTATTATTTCATGGTTCTTTATTAGTGATAGCCAGTAAGGATTTAATCTAAATGGAGGCCTCCCTATTTGTTTATTTCAAGGAGTATCGGTAGATGGTCCGAGAGTGACCTAGTCTCGTACTTCATTCGTGTTACATATTGTACATATTTTTTATTGATCAGAGCATGGTCTATTCTGGACATAGATCTACCTAATTTACTAATACATGAGAAGACTCTTCTCACCTGACCCAGACCTCCCCAAACATCCTCAAACCCAACCTCAGAACAGAAGCGTGCCAGGGGAGACCCCTGAACAGAGGCGTCTCCCTCGACACCCATAGAAACCCTATCTACTGCCGGGTTAATAACACAATTAAAGTCCCCAATAATCAATGTGGGGCATTCCGGCCATTTATCAATAAATGTTAATAGAGAATTAAGCACTGAGAAAGAGAATGCAGGTGGAATATAAACAAAGGCCAAAATGCACATCTTCCCCGCCAACTTACAGTATAAGAAGACAAATCTTCCCTGGTGGTCAACAGAGGATGCCTCGCAAAGAAATTCAATCGTTCTATGAATGAAAACTGTCACTCCCCTAGAATGACTAGAGAAGGTCGAGTGATACGTGTGCGCCGCCCATCCCCTGGTGACCATCCCGGAAGTCTCCCCAGTAAGATGTGTTTCTATCAAGCATACAATTGCTGTTATTCTGTTCTTGGATCGGGGATGGAAAGCCCTCCCTTATGTGATGGCAGTAATAGAGGACTTTGGTAAACTTTCGGGCTATCTGATCAATTGATCCAAGTCATCGCTCCTCCTGCTTAACCGCAAGGCCGTAGATGAGGGGAGTGGAGTAAGGGTGCTTGCTCCGAATGAAACCCTGGATTACTTGGGGATTAAGATTGGTGTCCCTATAAAGAGATTTTATGAGCTTAATTTAGCCCCGGTCTTGAACAAAGTAAAGTCTAAAATATGTGTTTGGCAGAAACTGATACTGACACAGACGGATCGAATAGCGCTGGTTAAGATGATTATTTTGCCTATTGTGATGTACCCGATGTGTGCTTCCCCAGTTTGGATCGACGATATCTTTTTTTACAGATTGGAGACTCTTATTAATGATCTAATATTGGGAAGGAAGAGGGTCAGGATAAAGCAAAGATATCTATGGTTGTCGGAATCAGATGGTGGGCTATCATTCCCTTTCTTTCAGGGTTATTATTTATGTGCACAGGTTCAACGTTGCTGTAGTCTTACAGATAGTTTATTAGCACGATATTTGTCGCAGGTCTTGGAAAAATCAATAGAGAATATTTTTACATGTTTGGAGTCTGGGTATTTGGGGGTGAGGAAGACCCTAATGATTCCTTGGATCCTACAAATGGTTTGGGATAAGCTTAAGAGGATTTTGAAAGTCTCCTCCCCTTTTGCTTTCTCCCCTTCGTGGGAGAACAGGAATTTGACGTAATTCTTTAAAATCACAGATTTTGTTTACTGGCTACGTAGGGGTGTGGTTAATGTGCGTCATCTTTTTGTATGCGGACACTTTAAATCCTTTTCTGATTATAATTTCACTGATAGTACATTATTAGATGTGTTTATGTATTCACGTTTAACCGCCTCAGCTCCCCTAGCTTAAACACCCTTAATGACCAGACCACTTTTTACAATTCTGCACTACGCTACTTTCACGGTTTATTGCTCGGTCATGCAACTTACCACCCAAATGAACCACCCTTTTCTTCTCACTAATAGAGCTTTCATTTGGTGGTATTTCAGTGCTGCTGACATTTTTAATTTTTTTGTTATTAATCGAAATTTACCAAAATTTTTGCAAAAAAATGTCATTTTTCACTTTCAGTTGTAAAATTTTTCAAATAAAACTACATTTCTATATAAATTTTTCTCTAAATTTATTGTTCTACATGTCTTTGATAAAAAAAAAATTAAAAAAGTGTATATTTATTGGTTTGGGTAAAAGTTATAGCATTTACAAACTATGGTACAAAAATTTGAATTTCCGCTTTTTGAAGCAGCTCTGACTTTCTGAGCACCTGTCATGGTTCCTGAGGTTCTACAATGCCCAGACAGTAAAAACACCCCACAAAAGACCCCATTTCGGAAATTAGACACCCTAAGGTATTCGCTGATGGGCATAGTGAGTTCATAGAACTTTTTATTTTTTGTCACAAGTTAGGGGAAAATGAATTTTTTTTTAATTTATTTTTTTCCTTACAAAGTCTCATATTCCACTAACTTGTGACAAAAAATAAAATGTTCCATGAACTCACTATGCCCATCACGAAATACCTTGGGGTGTCTTCTTTCCAAAATGGGGTCACTTGTGGGGAAGTTATACTGCCCTGGCATTTTAGGGGCCCTAATGCGTGAGAAGTAGTTTGAAATCAAAATGTGTAAAAAATGCCCTGTGAAATCCTAAAGGTGCTCTTTGGAATGTGGCCCCTTTGCCCACCTAGGCTGCAAAAAAGTGTCACACATGTGGTATCTCCGTACTCAGGAGAAGTTGGGCAATGTGTTTTGGGGTGTCATTTTACATATACCCATACTGGGTGAGATAAATATCTTGGTCAAATGCCAACTTTGTATAAAAAAAATGGGAAAAGTTGTCTTTTGCCGAGATATTTCTCTCACCCAGCATGGGTATATGTAAAAAGAAACCCCAAAACACATTGCACTACTTCTTCTGCACTACTTCTTTTTTACCAATTATAAGCAATAATTGGTAAAAAAAAAAAAAACACGCATCCCAGCCAAATCCCAACCCCCCCATACAAGTAATCCACCACATATTGCAGCAGATCTCTCACCTATGACCATCCCTCCCATACTCCCCCCCCCCCCTGCTCGGCACCTCCCTGCTAGTGATGAGCGGCAGGGGTAATATTCGAATTCGCAATATTTCGCGAATATTTGGGCGAATATTCGCCATATATTCGAGAATTCGTGAATCCATGATTTCTAAGCATTATTTTCTTGATTGCGAAAAATTCGCATAAAATTCGCCTAAAGAATTTGCATAAAAATTTGCATGACCTGGTATTTTAAAAAAAAACTAATATTCGCGATTACGAATATATTTTGCGATATTCTAAATATTCGCGAATTCTCGAAGTGCCGATATTCGATATTAAAATTCGCAATTCGAATATTCGTGATCAACACTACTCCCCGCTAGTAAAACAAAGAAAGTGGAAAATATAAACACCCTCTAACAATTGTTATTCCCAACCAACCCTACAACAGTTAGATCACATATTGTTTTGTTCAAGCCAATCCACGGCTTTATCCGGAGTGTCAAAAAAAAAGTTGTATCTTTGAAAATAATCCGAAGTTTTGCTGGGAAAATAAGTGAGTATTTAATATCCCTTTCTCTTAGCCTCTTTTTAACAGTCATAAACGAGCGTCTCTTTTCCTGGATATCCTTTGAAAAATCAGGAAAGAAGGCCAATCTGTTCCCATCATATAGAACGGGGGAACATTCCCTCGCCCTTCTTAGTACCATATCTCTGTCCCTTGAAACCAGCATCTTAACAAGGAATGTTCGTGGTTGTCTCCCAGGGATTGGTTTCCCACCTGGGACCCGATGGGCTCTTTCTACCATAAACATAGGTGAAAAAAGATCCCTCCCAAAATTCTCCAGGATCATCGTCTGTATAAATTGGGTAGGGTTCTTATCTTCCACACCCTCTGGAACCCCTAAAACTCTCACATTATATCTTCATGATCTGTCTTCGAGGTCCACCACCTTTCTTTTAAGAAAATTAAGATCTATCTTCAGGGTGGACACCTCGGTATTTATTTTTTGGGATTCATTCTGCATTATAGCCATAGAACTCTCCACATTGTTAACTCTATCTCGGATCTTTGACAAATCGTCTCTAATCAGTCCCACATCGGCTTGAATTCACCCAAGTTGGGTTGCAATGCCTTGTATTAAATCCCCATTCCATTTTACTGTCAATAGTATTTCTTTTAGCGAGGTAGAGTCGACGTTAAACATATCTTCTCCCTCTATTCCCCCTTCCCCTTCAGGGTACCCAGAAACTTTTTGTGATTCTGCTTCTGTCACCTCAGTATTGTCAATTCTTTTAGAACTAATGTCCTTTTGACTACCTCTGGTATTAACCCTTGGGGACCTTAGGAATTGGTCTATTTTTGTTGCTTCAAAGGATTTAGGGGCCGGTTTCTGGGCAGAGAGATCTGCGGAACGCTTAATAGCTTTTGGGGCCATTCCGCGTTCCTATTTTTCCTTACTTCCCCCTCTTCTTCTTTTTTTTTTTTTTTCTTCCCCCCCCCTTTTTTTCTTCTTTTTCCTTCCCCCCCCCCCCCCTCTCTCCTCCTTTTTTTTTTTTTGGATATGTCTTTTTCTCTCTCTCTCTCTCTCTTTCTTCTCTTTTCTTCTCCTTTTTTTTCCCTTTTCTCTGTTTTCTTTATCTTTATCTCCTTGTCCTCCCTCAGTAATGCTTCATGTGGGATGTAGGTTCAGTGTACATTAGTATACTTCAATTAGCTTTGGTTACTTTGTTACTTTGTTAGTTGATTGGTAAGAGAATAGAAGAACCAAAGATAAAACGAAAAAGGAACCGTCTCACGAATTTCCACGCAAAGACCGGACTATCATGGAGACATTAGGCATTGGAAGACAACCAGATGACAGGAGAGGAGCCGGAGGCACAGCGACACAGCCGAAGAGGATCGCCAGGAGGAACAGCCGACCAAGCTCTGAGGACAGCACCACAGGCAGCCCGGAGAGGAGCAGGAGGCACAAGACACCACCGGAGAAGACCGTCAGGAGGAGCAGCCGACCAGGCACAGGACACCGTGGGCAGCCCAAGACACAGGGCGCAGAGAAGATCCACCAGGAGGGGAGGAACGCCGCAACCAGCGGGCACAGGGGAACCAGAAGTCGCCGGCAGGCAAACCCAGAGGGACCACGGACCGAGCCGCGCCGAACACCGCCGGCCAAGGAGGCAGAGAGGAGAGAGCCAAGGCAGAGGCAGACGCACGGAGCGAAGCGGAGCCCAGGTAAGAGGTAAGAAGTCCACAATCTGGGTGAGGTGAGGGTAAGGTGAGGTGAGGAGGTGTTCGGGTTAAGAGGGAGAGGAGGAGACACGCTTGTAGGCAGAGGCAGAAGCAGGGGCACAACTAAAGCACGGACCGGGAGTACATCACAAGTCCCCGGTTCTAGGGAGAGGGGGAGAGGCCGCAGAGACGATCAAAGACAGCGGGGAAGCCGAACCACGGGAGGAGGGGAGAGTGCGACGTCCTACGTTATCTACGTCATCACCCGAACAGAGGGTGGTTATTAACGGTACATACTGATACTGGGTCACTGTCACTAGTGGAGTACCACAGGGGTCAGTATTGGGCCCTATTATCTTCAATATATTTATTAATGATCTTGTAGAAGGCTGGCACCAAAAAATAACAATTTCTGGAGATGACACTAAACTGTGTAAAGTAATTAACACTGAAGAGGACAGTAAACTGCTACAGAGGGATCTGGATAGATTAGAGGCTTGGGCAGAGAAGTGGCAGATGAGGTTTAACACTGACAAATGTATGAATAAAGGTTATGCACATGGGAAGGAATAATGCAAGTCATCTGTACATAGTATATGGTGTAACACTGGGTAACACTGACATGGAAAAGGACCTAGGAATTTTAGTGGACAGCAAACTAAGCTGTAGAAACCAGTGTCAGGCAGCTGCTGCCAAGGCCAATAAGATAATGGGTTGCATCAAAAGGGGCATATATGTACGTGATGAGTACATAGTACTACCACTTTACAAATCAGTCAGACCACATATGGAGTACTGTGTACAGTTCTGGGCTCCTGTGAACAAGGCAGATATAGCAGAGCTGGAAAGGGTTCAGAGGAGGGCAACTAAAGTAATAAATGGAATGGCTGGACTACAGTACCCTGAAAGATTATCAAAATTAGAGTTATTTAGTTTAGAAAAAAGACGACTGAGGGGGAGATCTAATAACTATGTATAAATATATCAGGGGTCAGTACAGAGATCTCTCCCATTATCTATTTATTCCCAGGACTGTGACTTTGACGAGGGGACATCCTCTGCGTCTGGAGGAAAGAAGGTTTGTACACAAACATAGAAGAGGATTCTTTAAGCTAAGAGCAGTGAGACTATGGAACTCTCTGCCTGAGGAGGTGGTGATTGTGAGTTCACTAAAAGAGTTCAAGAGGGGCCTGGATGTATTTCTGGAGTGTAATAATATTACAGGTTATAGTTACTAGATTTCTGGAGAGGTCGATGATCCAGGGAGTTATTCTGATTGCCTGATTGGAGTTGGGAAGGATTTCCCCCCCTAAAATGAGGAAAATTGGCTTCTACATCACAAGTAGTTTTTTTCTTTTTTTGCCTTCCTCTGGATCAACTTGCAGAGGCTGAACTAGATGGACAGATGTATTTTTTCAGCCTTACAAACCATGGGGGTCATTTATCAAACTGGTGTAAAGTTAAACGGTCTTAGTTGCCTATAGCAACCAATCAGATTCCACCTTTAATTTTGAACAGCTCCTTTGGGAAATGAAAGGAGGAATATCTTTGGTTGCTATGGGCAACTAAGCCAGTTCTACTTTAAACCAGTTTGATAAATGACCCTCTATGTTACTATGTAATCCTGCCTGTTATGATATTACCTCTATATATAGATAAGCCATAATAGGTGATTGTCAAAACTTATCTATTCTTTCCTTGTACAATGACCTCTGCACAGGTCAAAGAGCCTAGAAAACCCTCCCATAGAAGTCAATGAGGTCCCCTCCTGACCATTGTGTCTATGGCTCATGTGGCTGCAGTAAAGCAATTCTTTAAATGCCTTCTAAATACTGTTAAAAACAAGTCAGGTAAGATGGTGGCCCCATAATCTTGTTCAGGAAATAGAAGAAATAAATCTGCAATCAGAAAATATAAACAGATTCAAAAAAAGGAGATGTGTTGCTATCTGGTTTTAACTGGCAAATAACGTTTTTGGTGACACATTTCCCTGAAGGAATATTTCAAGTCCTTCTTTGAACCCATTCCACATCAGGCTGCGCTGAGATCAGTTCAACCGAATACTAGAAACTTCTTCCTGATAAAGTGGTCACTGATTGATGTGTATACAAACATGCAAGAATGTATTTTTGATGCAATAATGAATTCAGCAACATCCATATTGCATGGAATGTAATAAGCATGCACAATAAAGTGCCTGTGTGCCTAAAATATAAAAATTTTAGTTTACATTTAGTAAGTTACATAGAAAATAATTCATATAAAAGCAAGGTAATGTAAATATCAAGACGTATAAAGCAATTATTTCACAAAGAGAAATATGTTGATCCCACCTTTGTGTTAGTTGCCTGCTACAATATATTAACGCTGTGTTAATATCTATATTTTACCTGCATTTGGTGTTAGATAAAATACCAAAGAAGAAATAAGATTTCCCCAAACACGGCAAGTTTGGCAAATTAGAAAGAATATCCCAAAATACTGGTTCACAACATCTTTTGCCAATTTGCCACAAGATTCTGCATATTTTGTTCCAGTTATTGTTATATATGTGCTCTTGCTAGCCCACAGAGGTCCACCTCCTAGTCCAACCAGTATAGAGGAAATTATAAGTGTAGGCCTAAAAAGGAAGATATAAGTGTTTAAATCAAGTGGATACAGTCATTACAGTTATTATTGTCCTCCAAAAATGCTAAGTTCAAAACTTTTCCTACATGAAATTCTAATAGTCAACCAATATTAACTGGACAGAATGATATCAAAACATCTGACCCCCAAGGAGTCATAATAATCACCAAAAAAATGAAACTAACTTTCGTATGTATGAAAATCCAAAAAGCTTTATTGTAAATATATAAACAGTACATACATGTATTATAAAACAGGCAGCACAAGGCGGGACACACAGATGGGGAGCAGGACCCAAGGAGAGGCCGGGAGATCAGTGCAAAAAAATACAGGGAAAAAGAATACTAGCTGAAAGAGCATACCTCAGAGTCTCATAGCAGCAACGCCCCAAACACAATGCAACAGAGGCGATTGTGGAGACTGAGGTTTAAGATGGAAGGAACACAAAGGAACACAATTAAACATACCCTGAATGGTGCAAAGATCTCTCGGCCAACTCCTGACCCCACGCCGTTTCGCCAGTAGATCTGGCTTCTTCCCTGTGTGGGCACTATATAGGGGAGATGTTTTTATGTGTTTCCGTATCCCCAGAAGAAGCCAGATCTACTGGCGAAACGGCGTTGGGTCAGGAGTTGGCCGAGAGATCTTTGCACCATTCAGGGTATGTTTAATTGTGTTCCTTTGTGTTCCTTCCATCTTAAACCTCAGTCTCCACAATCGCCTCTGTTGCATTGTGTTTGGGGCGTTGCTGCTATGAGACTCTGAGGTATGCTCTTTCAGCTAGTATTCTTTTTCCCTGTATTTTTTTGCACTGATCTCCCGGCCTCTCCTTGGGTCCTGCTCCCCATCTGTGTGTCCCGCCTTGTGCTGCCTGTTTTATAATACATGTATGTACTGTTTATATATTTACAATAAAGCTTTTTGGATTTTCATACATACGAAAGTTAGTTTCATTTTTTTGATGATGAAGTTCTAATAGCAAAAGCGAAATTAGACAGTGTTTTTTTTTTCTATCATTAAAAAATTAGTAGAGCATTTTGAAAAAAGATGGTAAAAGCTGTACATAAATGTATATAATTATTTACCAGCTTGAGTAGAAGTTGCAAAGACTGTAGGAGATGAAGCAAAACATTGATGCTACAATTGTCCATTTGCATCCAATTTTCTTTATCAAAAGGGGAGGTAACAGTAGTGAAGAGAGGCTGAGGGACACATACATTACACTGAGTGATGCAACACCAAGTCCTTCTATCCTATTTAGACTGCTCTGTAATAAAATATAAAATAAATACATGTAGAAGTGCATTATTATGTCATTTCTTTTTCTAGTTTTTTATAAGCTAGATTTATATACATTTTCAGGAAAGTTTAGATGTACAGTGCACATTCTAGTGTAGGAACATCATGTTCCATATACTTCTACAGGTTTTTTATTATGCCTTTAAAAGCACACACAAAAATGCATGTACAAAAAAAAGTACCGGTATATTAAAAAAGTTACTAAAATACAAAAAAAATTCCATTAAACGGCTTTACAACTTTAAAATATAGCATAAATTTTTTATACAGTTTTAAAAACAGAAAAAATTGTCTGCTTTGCAAATATCAGTCCCTGTTCACAGTTCAGTGTTTGGTCAGTGATTTTCATCAGTGATTTGTGAGCCAAAACCACAAGTGAGGCCTATACAGGGATGAGGTATAAGCGTTAATTTTTAACGTAAATTTGTTTTCCCTTAGTCCTAACAGCAGCACAAGTGGGGAGTTCTCCCCTGTGAAACTAGTAGGACAGGTGGAATTTTTAATGACAATAAATTTCCTACCAAGTAATAATTAAATAATTAGTAAAACCCACCCCTATAAAGGGCAGACTGCCCATAATTCAGTGCTTTTATAACAAGTAGAAACAACAATGGTGGGAAATTTGTGTGCTACTGTTAGGACTAAGGGAAAACAAATTTACGTAAAAAAATTAACGCTTGCCTTACGTCCTAACCAGCAGCACAAGTGGGGACCTAGCAAGTAACCCAACAAATTGGGAGGGCCTTTCCCAGGTATAATCCTATTATTATTATTATTTATATTTTTTATGAGAGGGCAGCAGACAAAATGGTACGTCCGAATGTTACCCCCTCTGAACGCCTAGAGTCTAGGCGATAGTGTCTAATGAAAGTGCTGGGGGAGCTCCAGGAAGCCGCAGAACAAATCTGTTCAAGTGGAACGAGATTTCTTTCCGCAAAAGAAGTAGATATTGCCCTCGTGGAGTGGGCGGTGACAAAGGATGGAGGAGCCAAGCCTTGGGATAAAAAGGCTTCCCTGATTGCCTCCTTTACCCATCTACTTAGAGAGGGTTTGGAGGCTTTTAGACCTTTGCTTTTACCAGAAAAGGAGAGCAGTAGGTGTTTTCCTAAAGTTCGCAGTCCTGTCCAGGTAGATTTTTAGATTTCTGGAAATGTCCAAGGAGTGAAGGGCTTCTTTTTCAGGAGATGATGGAGTAGGACATAGGACTGGCAGGGAGATAGTCTGATTTTGGTTACTGAATGAGGGAACATTAGGAGCAAAGGTCGGTAGAAATCTCAATAGGACAGAGTCCTGGAGAAAGAGGGTATAAGGCTCAGTGGCGGCTAGGGCCTGTAATTCTCCAATCCTTTTGGCCGATGTTATGGCCAGTAAAAATGTGACCTTTAAGGATAGAAACTTAAGGTCTACATTCTCTAAGGGTTCAAAGGGGGGAGAGGATAGCCCCTTTAAAACAATGGATAAATCCCATTCAGGGATAGGTCTCAGGATTCTAGGTTTTAATCTTTCAGCTCCCTTGAGGAACCTCCTGAGTAGGGGGTCTTGAGATAATGGTCTACCTAAAGAGGCAGAGAGAGCACTGATGTGGACTCTGAGAGTAGACGGGCTTAGACCCTTGTCCAGGCCGTCCTGCAGGAATTGTAAAATAGCTGAAAGAGGAGGATCTGAGGGTACTACCTCTTTAACAGCACACCACTGAAGAAAGATCTTGTGAATTCTTGAGTACGCCTTGTTTGTAGACTCCGCACGGGAGTGTGAAATAGTTCTCAAGACCTCCGCAGAAAGCCCTCTAGCTTCTAGTAGAGGCCTGTTAATCTCCAGGCTGTCAGATTGAGTTTCCTCAGATCTAGGCAGGGGCCTGTGTCCTGATACACAAGGTTCTGCATTAGGGGAAGTCTCCAATATATGCCCTGACTCATCTTCATGAGCTGGGTGAACCAAGACCTCTTTGGCCAGAATGGTATTATTGCAATGACCGGGGTCTGGTCTTGTCTGATTTTCGTCAATACCCGTGGAATCATGGAAAGTGGAGGGAATATGTATGCCAGCCTGAACCTCCATGGAATGGACAGAGCATCTATCGCCAAGGGGTTGTCCTCCTTGTAGAGGGAGCAGAACTTGTCCACCTTCGCGTTCAACCGGGTCGCCATCAAGTCGACCTCTGGAATACCCCAACGTAGAGTGATCTGGGAGAAGATGTCTCTGTTCAGTGACCATTCGCCTGGAACTGGTAGGCCCCGACTGAGTCGATCTGCAACTATGTTGAGATCTCCCCTGATGTGAACCGCGGATAGGTGGGATAGACTGGGCTCTGCCCAAGAGAGAATTAGACCAACTTCGTGAAGAAGAGGTTGAGATCTCGTACCTCCCTGTCTGTTGATGTAAGCAACCACAGTCGTGCTGTCCGAACGGACTCTCACCGCCTTTCCGCGGATGAGAGGAGCAAAGTGATAAAGAGCTAGACGTACAGCTCTTAGTTCTCTTATATTGTACGAGAGAAGCCTCTCCTGTGGAGTCCAGATACCTTGTACTGGACTGTCTTCCAGATGGGCTCCCCAACTTAGAAGGGAGGCGTCTGGGGTCAACGTGATCCAACGAGGTTGAATCAAGGACCTCCCATCTAATAGGTTCCTCCACCATTTGAGTGAGGACCGGACTTTGACAGACAGGGAGTGAGTCTTGTCCAACCCTTTGGGGTTGTGGTTCCAGACTGCTGACACTTCCTCTTGAAGTGGACGGAGGTGCCAAAGGGCCCAAGGAACTGCTTCTGCAGATGCTGACATGTGGCCCAACATCTTCATAAGTGTTCTGATGGACACTCGACGAGGTGCCATGAGAAACTGAGCGGCTCTTATGACTCGATCTCTCCTTTCTGGGGAGAGAGAGAGAGAGTCATCCTTTGAGAATCCACTATAAACCCCAGGAATACCCTGGAAGTGGAAGGCAGGATCTGGGACTTTTCCCAATTTATCAGCCAGCCTAACCGCTGGATAGTCTGAATAGCCAGATGAAGATGTTCTGAAGAACGTCTAGAGACGCAGCTTTTAAGAGCCAGTCGTCTAGATATGGCACGATTTCTAGTCCTTGAAGCCTGAGCTTGGCAACAACCGGAGCCACAACCTTGGTAAAGGTGTGGGGAGTGGAAGAGATGCCAAAGGGTAGAACAGCAAACTGGTAATGCTTTACCACACCTTTTATGGAGACCGCAACTCTTAGGAACTTTCGGTGAGTTGGATGAATAGGGACATGAAGATAAGCGTCCTTTAGATCTATGGTGACCATGAGGTCTCCGGGATTTAGAATATTGATTAAGGAACGGATGGTCTCCATTCTGAAGCGCTTCTGCCTTATGAAGCAATTTAGGTAGCGCAGATCTATTATCATGCGCCAGTCTCCAGAAGGCTTTGGGACTACAAATATGGGGGAATACACCCCTCACCCTCGTTCGTGGGAGGGAACCTCCTCTAGGGCTTTTTTGTGAAGGTAAAGGATGACTGCGTCCTCTAGGATCTTTTGTTTGATTTGGGGTAAAGGCCGGATTAACACAAATTTCTCCTGAGGGGGAGACACGAAATCTATTGTGTAACCGAACAAAATTATATTTAGGACCCACTGGTCCGGGATCTCTTGCAGCCAGGTCTGCTGAAAAAAACTTAAACGCCCTCCGACCGGAGGATTGCACGGAGGGTCTGGAGGGGAAGGGAGAAGGTAAGCGGGAGAGTCATAGGTCCGCCTTACGTTCATTGCCTCTACCACGACCGCGTCAGCGTCTGGAGGACGCCTGACGCCTCTGGGATCTCGAGGGGCTCTGATGTCTTGTATTTCTGGACCTACTGCGACCCAGAAAGGACTGTTGAGGTAGATTTTTCCCTTTCTTATCTGCCAAGCTTTCCATGAGCTTATCTAGCTCAGAACCAAAAAGCCTTCCTGGCTCATAGGGTAGGCCACATAAGTTAAATTTGGAGGTGTTATCGGCGACCCATGGTCGTAACCAAAGGGGCCTACGCCTGGCAGAAGAAAGCGCCATACCTTTTGCAGCCAGTTTCAAGTGCTGCGCAGAGGCGTCACATAGAAAATCCGCTCCCAATAGGAGGGTCGTAAATTGGTCTAGAATGTCCGTTCTGGCTACTCCGGCCTCTAGGTCAGCCTGAATTCTTAAGATGCGGGAACATACAAAGTCCGCGGTCTCAGAGGAGGCTGCAGCTACAGACGCTGAGGCTGCAGCAGCAGAATAATTTTGCCTTAAGGTGCATTCGACCTTTCGGTCTAACGGGTCCTGAAGATTACTACCGTCATCTGACGGGACTAGGGTCCTTTTGGACAGTTTGGATATCGCCATGTCAACCTTTGGAGGCGGTACCCAAAGGTCAGATTCCGATTCTTGGAGGGGAAACATGAGTTTAAACCTCTTATTGAGGACTGGACCCTTCTCTTGGTGTTTCCATTCCGTAAGCATAAAATGCTTAAGGTTTTCGTCCACCTTGAAGGTTCTTAACCCCCTAGAGGTGGACGGCGGAGCTTCCCCTTGCTCAACATCATGGTCCCTTGACCGGATGGAGCGTAAAAGCCTTTGAGTCTTCTCAGCTGGGAACAGGAATAGTGAATCTTCGTCGTCAGAGGAAGAAGATGAATGGTCGTCCACGGAGATTCTCTTGGTCTCTTTGAGGCGAGGGCGCTTTTAATTTCGGAAATCAAATTTCCCATGAAGTCCTTCATCCACCCAAACATGTCGCTTGCAGTGGGTTGCTACAGAGGGGGACGACATGATGGACACTGATTGTACTCGTAGGAGTCCGGCATTGGAATCTCGCAGGAAGCGCAGACTAAATGTCTCTGCTTGTGGGCGGATTTACCACGCTGATCACCGTTAGGAGATGCCATCTGAAAAGAAATTTTCAGTTTAGTAGTAATAGCCACAGGCTGTAGCTTTAGCTCTCAGTAGTAGTTAGCAGGCACAGAACTGTAGCCTTAGCTCTCTGCTCAGAAAGAAGAAGTACTCCTCTTGTTGTGGACTTATATAGGTGGATAGCTCCACCCATAACCTTAGATCGGCCCCCTCTGTGATAGCACCGCCTCACTTTATCTTTCCCCTGGGAATATAAGCTTTTAAAACATATATACATATTATATACCATAAAATATGCAGCCCGCAGGGCTCATAAAACTAAAATACACTTGCGTTTTAAGTTTAATACAGCTGGCCGAAACCGGAAGTCGTCATTGACGCACTTCCTGTTGGCCGTGCAGCATGCAGCAGGAGCCGGAAAAGAGACGCCGGCGACCCAAGCCCTGTAGGTGGCCGAGCGCCGATAGGCTCCGCCCCTGTAGCCTGTACTGCCTCTACCGCAAGTGCAACGTGCGGCGGATCGCAACGATGAGCAGAGGGGACTGGAGCGACTTTATGGCCACAAGGTAGGACCATGAGACAAGCCGTAGGAAAAAATCGATCAAGAGAACAAAAGTATTTTTAAAGTGACAGGCCGTAGCCTGACCCGTCCTACTGTCCACAGGGACAGAGAAAAAAAGCACTGAATTATGGGCAGAACTCCCCACTTGTGCTGCTGGTTAGGACGTAAGGGAAGGGAAAGGAAAGGAAAGATCTGCACCTGTTCTGTGGTTTAAACTCACAAATCACTGATGGAAATAACTGACAAAACACTGAGGTGTGAACAAAGCCTCACATATGATGTCCACATCTTGTCTGTTTTTCACTTAAGGAAATGAATCTTGAGGGAGACCCATTGATGGAGATGCCTTCAGACTTGTGAATTAGTTTTTAATTTTGAGATGTTTTTAACCACACAGTCAAAATTGAATAAAAAAAAAAAAAGCATTTTAAACCACATTCAGTTTTACCAGCTCTGCTATGGTTTTGTGAGGTGGTTAATTGGCATGCATTTTTGCCAGGTTAAAAATGCAACATAAATGTATTTCACTCGCATAAACTGAATGGCCAATAACCACATCACAGAACCACAGCAATTATGGTAAAACCAGGTGCGTTTTCAAAAGCATTTTTTTACTGCATGGCCAAAATCATATGTATCTTTTGTATACCCTCAAGTCAATAGGCAGCTTTAGCCATATTGAACATAGCAGGTGTGAGCACTAAATGTGCATAAACTCTAAATACAGTTGTTTTAAGTAAAATTTCATGTTTCAATACATTTTTAAATATGCTGAGAGTTACTTAAGTTATAGTTCTTTATGTATTAATATTGCTCACAAAGTTAAAATGCTATGAGAACACAAAGGTTAGTAATGGATATAGGAACACTATTTCACTGCTGGTATGTGGTCGGTTATTTAGCTAGTAAAATGGTTTCACTGCTTTACAGTAAATCTACATAATAATTATAGCTTGTACAATAGTTTGTCATCCATTATTTCGCTTGGAAGAAAATGGTTGAGAATTAGAAGGGAAGAGCCAAACACACCTCTGTGACACAGATTATTTCTACCTTCATGTAATGCTTTCTAAATGACTAAATATTACATTTAAATGCACAGATTGCTGCATCCCATACATGAGGTCATGAAGATCCATTTATATTGATGATGCTATATGTGTAAATAAAGATTCATAGTAGGTATGTAGCAATTGTCATAAATGATGCATAGGTGCTATGAATGCTGAGGATTGCATGCATCATTTCGTATCAAAAAGAAGATTATTAGGAAATAATTATTTCTGATTGGTAACCATATGTCTTCCACACCTATATGAATGAAATTAGTAATGCAGTAATATTTGTATAGTAAAAGCATGAGCAAGCTTCTTATAACCATATACATGTAAGTCAGAACAAGCTTTAATTATGTTTTCAGTCAAATTAAAATGGTTGTCTGACTCAAAGGAATTTTAGATGTGGCTTGAAAGTTTATTAATGAAAGAAAAAAAGGAACTTGCCTATACACCCCTATTCCTTTTCAGAATTAGGAACCCAGTGCCCTCTTCTTTTGGAAGTGAGATCCTGTACTGTAGGTAGTCACAAGCATTATTGTAATCATTCACTGGCCTCAGTATGGGCGTGTCCCCAGGTGACACATGACTGCTGTGTATCAGTGGTCACATACAGCTTGAGGATACATCACTGCTGAGGCCAGTGAAAGTGGATGTCATTGCAAATGGAATGTCACACTTCAGGATCGGAAGGAGCGAGAACAGGGGCCTCAGTGCTGGAACAGAGCAGTGGTGACTTCGTTTTTGCACTGTTCACCTGTTAAACCTACTTCTCATTTGCTTGAGTTGCAGCAGTGCAGGGCACTGCCAAGATATGTAACAACTTACTGATCAGAAAGAGTCTGGCTACTGGGAGCACCAATAATCCCTAATCTTTGTACAGTGCTACATTTCAGTGTACAGTGGGGATGGGGGGTTGCAACTCAAGTGGATGAGGAGATGCTGTTCCACCAGCTCAGTTAGGGATATGCACAAAATAAACAGAAGATGTAAGTGTGCTGTACTGGCACCGGGACTAAGTTATGGTCTGTGGTAGCGGAATCCATAACAAAATTCCTAGATATCCCGAACCCAAACCTTGTACGCCGAACTTGAAAACAGAAGTTTGCTTAACTCTAACCGAGACCCCTTCATTCTAGTGATCAGAGTCAGAGCGGTTATATCCCCATCGATGAGTACGTGATAGTAAATCCTACCGATACATGACAATTTTTTTCTTTGATGCCTGCTGTTTTTAAGTGGAACTGCGATGCATGGTCAGTGAGGACATGATTAGTACAAGATTAACACAACAATCTTTCTCAACTTTTTAAAAAGGTAGACTTTGATGTTATATTGTCTTCAGTGATGAGCGGCAGGGGCAATATTAGAATTTCGTGATATTTCACAAATATTTGGGCGAATATTCGTCATATATTTGCGAATTCGAGAATTCGCGATCTTCAGTCATTATTTTTTTGATTGCGAAAATCGGCAATGAGAAAATTCACGATAAAATTCACGATACGAAAATTCGCTATCAACACTACTCCTATAGGAAACTTTCCTATTGGTTGCTAGGGATGTTGCTAAGTGCAATTAGAATATTTGTGAATATGAATATATAGAGCTATATTCTAAATAATCGCGAATTCTCGAAGTGGCGATATTCACGATTAAAATTTGCGATTCGAATATTCACGCTAAACACGAATTGTCTTGTCCATATTTACTTCTAATAATTTTTCACACAAGCTGTTACTGTACCTGCAGAGTCTGAAGCCCCATATAAGCAGTATATAGAAGCAGGATTCCAAATGACAAAACAAGAATGTTTTTGAGTTTTGAACATTGCATTCTGTAGCCTTTATTTTTTCGGGTTATGATGTATTGTCAGTCTTGTAAGTGCTGAAATTAAAAATTAAGTTATAATAAAATTTTGCATATAAATTCAACCATGTATTATATGATCATTTTCTGAATTTCAGGGACATGTGCCCATAAGACTGTACAGATATAAAAAAAAATCTGCTAAAGTATTCCCTTGATCATATATAATAAAATGATGTTCATTTCTCATTTCAATATTCTGTAGAAATTATTCCTAGGTACACAATTATCAATTATTGGGCATAAGCATTTATATGAATGCTTGTTACTAATAAATGCTCCTTGTAAATGTGCCGCCGATTGGTTGTTCATCAGGTTTAGCATCTTTTATGTGGCACATAAAATTATTGTTAGCGACAAATCACATCATATATGGCTGCATACAAATGCAGCTAACAGGCAGGCAGCAGTCAGGAACAATCATTGCCCGCTCTCACCCTTCTTGGCAGGGGCATAATTACCATAGCGGCAGACCATGCAACTGCTTGCCAGGGCAAGAGGGGGCCCAGTCTTAGTTGGGATCATCTCCTCTTCTACTGGAGGTGAAAACTTGGTCAGGACTCTACCCTCTAGTCTAAAGGAACAACTTTTAGCAAATAAGGCAGTTGAAATGTGGCCCAATGGTCCTTGATCCTTGCTGTGGTACCCTTACTTCTCTATGTACGCCACTGCTTCTTGGAGTATCAACATTGTGTAATTTCAGCAAATAGCATTTACAGTATTATGTAGAAGTTAAAACAAACTCTTACTAATGTGTTGTTATCATCCATATTGCTTCCTTTGCTGGCTGGATTCATTTTTCCATCACATTATACACTGCTTGTTTCCATGGTTACGACCACCCTGCAAATTCACGCAGCAGTGGCCGTGCTTGCACACTATAGGAAAAAGCACAAGCCTATGTACGCTTCCACGGTCCTGATCACCACAGAGATAGCATGTGTGCAAGCATGACCACCACTAATGGATTGAAGGGTGGTCCAACTCCTAACCATGGAAACGAGTACTGTATGATGTAATGGAAAAATAAATCCAGCCAGCAAAGGAAGCAATATGAACAATAACAATACATTAGTAAGTGCCTTGTATTAACTTCCTCTACATGATAAATGTCACTTGCTGAAGTGAGAAAACCCCTTTAAGGGTCTTGCAGGTACAATATTAGGGATTAGGAACATATATGTAGTTAGGTAGATTGAATTGCCTGATAAATACAGGTTTAAAGGGGTTTTCCGAGTTATGGGGGGAAAAAATCAGGATACATATATCCGTCATATAGCTTAGATACATATAGCTGTCATATAGCTTAGATACATATAGCTGTCATATAGCTTAGATAGGATCATAGGGAGGGAGCGGGCACACTGTTGAATTTTTCTGCACGGCTGCCAGCACTGGTAAGGATTGCGCATGCGCGATCCCTCACAGGAACCGCGGAAGTCAGAGGAGAGAAAGGGGGGGGCAGGCACACAAGGCTCTGACGTTTCGTGTACAGAGCCGGGCCACTCCCTAAGGCAGGTAGAAGCCTGTACACGAGATGTCACCACCGGAGTACCAGCTGGCAACTCAAATAATATTTTTTAAAGTGTAAAGCAAAGCTGTTAAATATTTTTTTCTCTCCAATGTATTCACTGAGGAAAATAAACTGTCAGATGAAATGCTGAATGTAAAAATAAATTCCCCATTAAAAGTGTCCTGTCTGACCCAGGAAGAAGTACAACAGCGACTTAAAAAGATTAAAATAGACAAATCGCCAGGACCGGATGGTATACACCCCCGTATCCTAAGGGAATTAAGTAATGTCATTGCCAGACCCTTATTTCTGATATTTGCAGACTCTATACTGACAGGGAATGTCCCACAGGATTGGCGCATAGCAAATGTGGTGCCAATATTCAAAAAGAGTGCAAAAAACAGAGCCTGGAAACTATAGGCCGGTAAGTTTAACATCTGTTGTGGGTAAACTGTTTGAATTTTTTCTGAGAGATGCTATGTTAGAGCATCTCAATGGAAATAAGCAAATAACGCCATATCAGCATGGCTTCATGAGGGATCGGTCATGCCAAACTAATTTCATCTGTTTCTATGAGGAGGTAAGTTCTAGACTTGACAGCGGCGAATCAATGGATGTCGTGTATCTGGACTTCTTCAAAGCATTTGACACTGTACCGCATAAAAGGTTAGTATATAAAATTAGACTGCTCGGACTGGGAGAAAACGTCTGTATGTGGGTAAGTAACTGGCTCAATGATAGAAAACAGAGGGTGGTTATATTAACGGTACACACTCAGATTGGGTCACTGTCACTAGTGGAGTAGCTCAGGGGTCATTATTGGGCCCTATTCTCTTCAATATATTTATTAATGATCTTGTAGAAGGCTTGCATAGTGCATAGTAAAATATCAATTTTCGCAGATGACACTAAACTGTGTAAAGTAATTAACACTGAAGAGGACAGTATACTACTACAGAGCGATCTGGATAGACTGGAGGCTTGGGCAGATAAGTGGCAGATGAGGTTTAACACTGACAAATGTAAAGTTTTGCACATGGGAAGGAATAATGCAAGTCAGGCTACTTTCACACTTGCGTTTGGGGTTCCGCTTGTGAGATCCATTTGAGGGCTTTTGATAATGGGTTGCATCAAAAGAGGCATAGATGCCCGTGGTGAGAACATAGTCCTACCACTTTTCAAATCATTAGTCAGACCACACATGGAGTACTGTGTACAGTTCTGGGCTCCTGTGAACAAGGCAGACATAGCAGAGCTGGAGAGGGTCCAGAGGAGGGCAACTAAAGTAATAACTGGAATGGGGCAACTAAAGTACCCTGAAAGATTATCAAAATTAGGGTAATTCACTTTAGAAAAAAGACGACTGAGGGGAGATCTAATTACTATGTATAAATATATCAGGGGTCAGTACAGAGATCTATCCCATCATCTATTTATCCCCAGGGCTGTAACTGTGATGAGGGGACATCCTCTGCGTCTGGAGGAAAGAAGGTTTGTACACAAACATAGAAGAGGATTCTTCACAGTAAGAGCAGTGAGACTATGGAACTCTCTGCCTGAGGAGGTGGTGATGGTGAGTACAATAAAGGAATTCAAGTGGGGCCTGGATGTATTTCTGGAGTGTAATAATATTACAGGCTATAGGTACTAGAGAGGGGTCGTTGATCCAGGGAGATATTCTGATTGCCTGATTGGAGTCAGGAAGGAATTTTTTTATTCCCCTAAAGTGAGGAAAATTGGCTTCTACCTCAGAGGGTTTTTTTTGTTTTGTTTTTGCCTTCCTCTGAAACAACTTGCAGGATGACAGGTCGAACTGGATGGACAAATTTCTTTTTTTGGCCTTATGTACTATGTTACTATGTTACTATGTCTAGATGTCATATAGCTTAGATACATATAGCTGTCATATAGCTTAGATAGGATCACAGGGAGGGAGCGGGCACACTGTTGAATTTTTCTGCACGGCTGCCAGCACTGGTAAGGATTGCGCATGCGCGATTCCTCACAGGAACCGCAGCAGCCAGAGGAGAGAAAGGGGGGGGCAGGCACACAAGGCTCTGACGTTTCGTGTACAGAGCCGGGCCACTCCGTAAGGCAGGTAGAAGCCTGTACACGAGACGTCACCACCGGAGTACTCAGTTTTTTTAGTGCAAGGGCCAGCTGGCAACTCAAATAATATTTTTTAAAGTGTAAATCTACTAGCTAATGATGTTTTGAGCATCATAGTTGCTCTAGACACCGTGCAATTGTGTGCATTTTTTTGCTAAAAACATGTTAATAGCTTTTCAAATATTGAAAGTAGGGTATATTTTGGCCTCAGAGGTTGGCCTATGGAACTTGTTTTTAAAATTGTTTGGATGCATTTACCCATATCTATACGGTATATTTCAAATACTAATGCTCACTATGTTTTAAAGACCTAGAAAGGGGAAAGAGAGAAAAAAGGTATTAGAAAAATTAAAAAGAGTGAAAGACAAGAGAGAAACAATATGAGTCCTGGAAGACCTCAGAGTGTTAAACACATTTTCAGACCAATTGGAGCACTTTCAGCTCAATTAGAATTTATATGCTCCAGAATCAAATATTCCAACTGATCTGTTAGAATCCGACCCAAAAAGAATTTCAAGATATTCTGCAATTCTCTGAAGACACTTAGAAAGAGAGATGAAACATCTAAATTGTAAACATCTATATTCTCAGAGGAACAAATTAGTCACTTGACAATGGTGTAAATATTATCACCAGAAGACTTATAACAGACTTAAAAGCTATCTGAGGATCTGATGAGTAATCAAATTTAGCAACCATCATGCCTCATTAACCAGTTCATTAAACATTTTAAAACTGTCATGTAAGCTGTGCTAAGTATCCATAAGCTTTGTAGTTCTGCAAAATGAGCTGACAAGAACAGTCTTATTACACTGTAATGTTGTGTTCATATTGTTTGGACACTTTAATGCCTGAAACTACAGTATATCTAAATGCTGAGAGGAATATACACAATATGTACATGAATATCATTTGATATGATATGATCAATAAAAATTTAATTTCTTTTACATTAAAAGAAGTGTAATCAAAATGTATTCACTATTTATTGGATTGAAGAATCCTATTGCATGGCACCTTCTAAATGGCATGCAGTTCCTATTATTATGGTGATGAATACCACCATGACCATTGGTTGTCTACACTGTCCATAAGTACTGAGGTTTATTTTTAGATTTCAGATCAGTCTAGTAAATAGAGAAGGTAAATAGAAGATAAGCAGTGGGTCAATAAAAAGGAAAGGCCCCTTAATACTGCCTGAATATCGGGCAAATTATCGCTAACAAGCATTCAGCCCATTATGGATAATCTGCCTGTGTAAAGGTGCCGCCAATTGCCTGATGAAATGCTCATGCAGTCACCTAAATCATTTGCTGGCAGCAGAC
The DNA here is from genome assembly GCF_905171765.1 of Bufo bufo. NCBI lineage: Eukaryota > Metazoa > Chordata > Amphibia > Anura > Bufonidae > Bufo > Bufo bufo. The sequence goes on from NC_053392.1 coordinate 411,843,554, forward strand.
CATACTATCTAAACAGCACTCTGCTGCCCAAAAACAATGATTCTGTATGGGGAAGAGAAATGGCAATAAGGGCCCTTTTCATGGGCTGAGAATCTCAAAGATAATATTCGTTAACGATATCTGTCAGTCTAAATGTGCTGCCAATTACCCAATGAATGAGTAAAAACACTCATTCATCGGGTAATTCGATCATTTGTGCACACAAAAATTATTGTTTACTGGCAGCAGATCATGCTGTGTAAACACGATCTGCTGCTGGCCAACAATCGGTCAGTATGGGGAAGAGTGATGGCATTAGCGATCACTCCTCCCTATAGTTTGGAAGAGATTGCTGCATATAAATATAGCTGTCCTCCTCCGCTGACGAGCAGGCGATTGTCGGGAAGGAACATTTCCTTCCTGACAATCTGCTGCTCTGTCGTCCCATTTAAAGGGACCTTTAGTGATCACTCCTCTACAAACTGTGGAGGAGATCCCTGCATATAAATGTAGTGGTCTTCTTCACTGACGACTTTGCTTCCTTTCCATCAATCACCTACTCAGTTAAGCAATGTAAAGGGGCCTTGAGTTGTTTGTTATAATGTACACAAGGCTATAGAGTCAGAGAGAATGGTGGGTCGTTAAACAACATAATAACATCTCACAAGTGTCAACTGCAAAAAAAATTATTAAGAAAATGCAATATAGTCGTACATACAGTACAGACCAAAAGTTTGGACACACCTTCTCATTCAAAGAGTTTTCTTTATTTTCATGACTATGAAGGCATCAAAACTATGAATTAACACATGTGGAATTATATACATAACAAACAAGTGTGAAACAACTGAAAATATGTCATATTCTAGGTTCTTCAAAGTAGCCACCTTTTGCTTTGATTACTGCTTTGCACACTCTTGGCATTCTCTTGATGAGCTTCAAGAGGTAGTCCCCTGAAATGGTCTTCCAACAGTCTTGAAGGAGTTCCCAGAGATGCTTAGCACTTGTTGGCCCTTTTGCCTTCACTCTGCGGTCCAGCTCACCCCAAACCATCTCGATTGGGTTCAGGTCCGGTGACTGTGGAGGCCAGGTCATCTGGCGCAGCACCCCATCACTCTCCTTCAAATAGCCCTTACTTTCAAAGTTTTCCCAATTTTTCGGCTGACTGACTGACCGACCTTCATTTCTTAAAGTAATGATGGCCACTTGTTTTTCTTTACTTAGCTGTAGGACTATCAGCTGTGTATCCACCTGACTACTCCTCAACGCAACTGATGGTCCCAACCCCATTTATAAGGCAAGAAATCCCACTTATTAAACCTGACAGGGCACACCTGTGAAGTGAAAACCATTTCAGGGGACTACCTCTTGAAGCTCATCAAGAGAATGCCAAGAGTGTGCAAAGCAGTAATCAAAGCAAAAGATGGCTACTTTGAAGAACCTAGAATATGACATATTTTCAGTTGTTTCACACTTGTTTGTTATGTATATAATTCCACATGTGTTAATTCATAGTTTTGATGCCTTTAGTGTGAATCTACAATTTTCATAGTCATGAAAATAAAGAAAACTCTTTGTATGAGAAGGTGTGTCCAAACTTTTGGTCTGTACTGTATATATCAACCTTAACAATAGAAATATTATGTCAAAGCAGACCCACTTATTAATGATAACTATTCTGTTGCATTCATTGCTGCCTCTGTTGTATAACATTTAAATTATAGTATCCGCACTAATGATCTTTCTAAGACTGTCACCGCAAAAGTGCTCAAGTCCGAGTGCTACCACCTATATATCACTGTCCTAATGAAGAATCACTTAGTCTAATGAGTACGAACTGCAATATGACCTACCCAGGCCACTCTAAGATCTTGCCACTAGATTACACCGTCAATGGTATATGTCCTGGTCAATGTCCAAAGAGCTGGAGTTCTGGTGAGCTTGTCTCCTAATGGTAAATCACTTTTCAATAGTGACATAGCTTTACAGGTATCATAGTACTGTACAATTACCTTGAATCACAGAACTGCTCTTGCCACTTTATTATGATGCTGTTCTCCTATATGGTAGTCTGGCCTCTGGGCCACCTGAGGAACTAGGTATGATTGCAAACTGAACTACCAATTATGCGCTACTGATCAAATATTGATTAATACAGAACAATTTAATATTGGTCACTCTTTCAGTTTTTCATTATATTCAATATTAGTCCAACACATTACAAGTACAGCAACACTAATTACTGATATCTAGGGAAAATATTCTTTAATGCTTCTCTCTAACTAATAAAGGGACATATGAAAAGTGGTAGTTCTGGTAGGACAACCTTTTCAAGTAGCAACTGTTTTATTTTTTAAGATGTTCCTGATAGGAAGAATCTGATATTATTTTAGTCTGGTATCTGGATACTATTAGCAGACCACAGACTGCTACAAACTGGAGAAGTGAAGTCAAAAACCAAAAAAATTGCAAAGTCATTTGGTCTCATAAAAACATAATACATAAGTAAATATACTATTAAAATTGAATAAATCTAATTAGTAATTAAAATAAAATAGAAAACAATCATTAAATTCTATAATAATACATTAAACTTAATATTATGTATGTCAAATATACCACAAATAGAAAAGAAAGGAAAGATGCACTTACTCACACAAGATAATTCCTGACTGGATTCTTGGTCCGTGTATTACACTCTAAATAATGGTCAGCAGTTGTCAAATAATATGTATAGCTATCTCAGACACAAGTTCAGGTATGAATGATGAAGCCAGCTTTTATAGCAAAAGCACTGTGACGCACACCCTGACAAATTATAGTAATTTCCTCTAGGTTAATCCTTTCCTTGTTTTAGTCAATACATTCTTAGATAGCTGCTTAGCATTTATTTATGTATGGAAAACACTATTTCAACATGTTAGCACACCTGTAATCATGCATAAACACTGGCATCGTGGGCGGAATGGAAGCCTGAAATGGCCCTGAAAAAAAAAGTAAAGGTGGCTCCATATTGTAGGCAGTTCCAATACAAGAAGGTAGGGCTAGTAAAACCATAGTGTAGTATTTTCTGCCTTAGTAAAAGCAAATACCACAGTGTGGCACAAATAACTGTTCCAAAAGAAACAAATACCACAATGCAGCAGAAAATACTGCCCAGCATAACCAAATACCATAGCACAAAATACTGCCCCAGCAGAGCAAAATACCACAGTGAGCCCCAGTAACAATTGCCCCAGTAATAATAATGCCCACTATTATGTGTCCACCAATAATAAAGCTTTCTTATTGTGCCCCCAGTAATAATAATGCCCCCTATAGTGCCTTCGGCAATATGAATGCCACTTATTGAGACTCCAATAATGCCTAGCAGAATAATAATGCTCTTTATTGAGCCCTAGTAATAATTGCCCCAGTAATTATAATGCCCACTATTCTGTCTCCAACAATAATAAAGCTGTCTTATTGTTCCCCCAGTATTAATAATGGCCTCTATAGTTCCTTCACGAATAATAATTCCCCCCTATTGTGTCCCCAGTAAAAAATAATGTCCCTATAGTGCCTCCACAAAGATAAAGACCCATTAATAATAATGCCCCATATACTACTTCCATCAATAAGTAACCAAGTAATAATTATGCTCCCATTGTGACCCAGCAAGAATTCCCTTTATAGTGCTTCCACCAATAATAAAGCTGTTCTATTGTGCCCTCATTAAAAATAGTGTCTTATATAGTGCCTCCAGCAATAATAATGCCCCTATTGTGCCTCCATTAATGATAATGCCTCCAATTGTGCTCCCAGTACTAATAATAGAATAATCCCCCCTTTTGTGCATGAATAATAATACAATAATAATAGTATAATAATAAGGGCACCATATTGCCTCAACCAATAATAATGTCCCTACTGTGCACTCAATAATAACAATGCCTTTAGTGCTCTCAGCAATGATAATGCTCTTATTGTTCCTCAAGCAATAAAAATGACCCAATAATGCCTCCACCAATAATAATGTCCTCCTACTGTGCCTCTAGTAATAATAATGTCCATATTGTGTCCTAGTAATAATTATGCCCTATAGTGCCCCAATAATAGTTATAATGTGACAATAATGCCTTTTCCTATTATAAAGCTTCCTATTGTCGCCACAGTAATAATAATAATAATGACCCTATAGTACTTCCACCTATTATAATACCCCTATTGTGCCACCAGTAATAATTATGCACAATTTAGCACCTCCAAGTACAAAAAAAGCCCCCCATTGTGCTCCAGTAAGAATAATTATCCCTATAGCACCTTTACCAAAAAATAATGCCCACCTAGCAAAAATAATTGTCCCTATAGTGCCTTCCCCAAAAATAATGCCCCCTATTGTACCTCTAGTAATAATAATGTCTTCCTATAATGCCGCCACCAATGATAATGATTCTTATTATGCTCCCAGTAATAATAATGCTCTCATAGTTCCCCTGTATGGTTCCCCTGTATGGTCCCCAAGTAGTTAAGTAAACAGAAAATAATCCAGTCCATTTCCACTCTATCGTGTGCCTTAGGGCTCGTTCACACGAATGTCTTTTGCGTTCCGTATACAGGCTGTTTTTTGCGTTCCGTATATGGTCCATATACGAAACCATTCATTTCAATGGTTCCGCAAAAAAAACTGAATGCCCCCTGTATGCATTCGGTTTCCGTATTTCCGTTTTTCCGTTCCGCTGAAAGATAGAACATGTTCTATTATTGCTGAAACAGAAACCAAAACACAACGGAAACAAAAAATGGAACAACGGATCCATGAAAAACGGCCAGCAAAACACTGAAAAAGCCATACGGTCGTGTGAAAGAGGCCTTACTCTTAAGGCCTGGGATTCTCCCTCCACAGGCAATCATAATGATGCCATTGCTTTGTGATCATCTGTGTCAATCTACTTTCTCATAGAATTCAGGTCTAGTGACAGTGAATGGTGGGGCAGAGACCTGTCAGTGAAGTGTACCTATGTTATCTATCTCTATAATAAAGGTGTTACATTTCATTGAAATCCTGCCTGTGAAGATAATGACATAATTGTTGAAAAATGATTGCTACAAAACTATAAGTGTCAGTCTATTGTGAAGCACAATTAGCAAAGTGAAAACTGCAAGATTTCAATATTGTTTTACTATATATTGACAGACATGTTTATCTTGAAAACTTGAATTAAAGAGCATCTGTCACCTCTCCTGACAAGTCTGTTTGAGTAAATAATTGCATTCCACGTGAAATGGAAATTGTGGAACATTTCTTCTCATAAATCTATATTTTGCATTCATCTACAGTATTCTTGCTAAAAGTTTATAGATAAAGGTACAGATGGGAGTTAACAATGGGGGTGTATCCTTGCACAGTCTAGCATTGTCTGACCAGTGCTGCCAGTGGCAGACTGTGCAAGGACACACCCAACTGGTAACACCCATTCTTGCCTTTATCCATACACTTCTAGCAGGAATAAGAGAAGAGCTTTTTGACCCTCAAGCCAAATAAACTGCAAGTGAGGTTGGTGAATGCAGCAAGTGTTGCTGAGTGCTGAAAAGTTACAGTGAAGTGCCCGAAATTACAAGCATGTTGCATATTTAGAAGCACAGATTCGAAATGCACCATGCAGAAGCTTAAACCTCACTGTGCAGGCACTGGCTGGGATCAGTGAAATGGGGGTGGATCGAGGAGGGCAAGGTAAGGCCTATGGTGTCAATAGTTGGGTTAATGTTTTACGAGAGGGGGTGAGGGAAAGGTGCCAGGAAGGCTAGTCGTGAGCTGGAGCACTCTAGCAAATATGTCTGCTTGGCTAATATTATGGACGCAAGACCAGGGCCAGCAACACTGCAAAAGGGCATTGCTCCTAGCAATCAGGAGGATGATTGCTGCAAAAAGGATGGGAAGAGGAGTGCAGCAAAGGGCAAGCAGAAGCTGGTGGTAATAGACTCTATTATTAGGCATACACACAGGGTCATCTGTCGACAAAACATTAAATTCTGAACATTGTGTTGTCTTCTGTGTGCTCAGGTTCTGCATATTGAAGATCAGATAGACAGATTGCTAAATGGGGCTGGAGAAGAACCAGCAGTCATGGTACACATTGGTACCAATGACAAAGTCAGGGGAGATGGAAGGTCTTTAACCCCTTTAGGACACAGCCTTATTTCACCTTAAGGACCAGGCTATTTTTTGCAAATCTGACCAGTGTCACTTTAAGTGGTGATAACTTTAAAACGCTTTGACTTATCCAGGCCATTCTGAGATTGTTTTTTCGTCACATATTGTACTTCATGACACTGGTAAAATGAAGTAAAAAAAAATAATTTTTATTTATAAAAAAAATAACAACTTTACCAAAGATTTTAAAAAAATTGCAAATTTCCAAGTTTCAATTTCTCTACTTCTATAATACATAGTAATACCTCCAAAAATAGTTATTACTACTTCATGTTTGTATCATTTTGGGAATGATATTTTGTATTTTAGGGATGTTACAAGGCTTAGAAGTTTAGAACCAGTGGGTCACTGTCACTAGTGGAGTAGCTCAGGGGTCAGTATTGGGCCCTATTCTCTTCAATATATTTATTAATGATCTTGTAGAAGGCTTGCATAGTGCATAGTAAAATATCAATTTTCGCAGATGACACTAAACTGTGTAAAGTAATTAACACTGAAGAGGACAGTATACTACTACAGAGCGATCTGGATAGACTGGAGGCTTGGGCAGATAAGTGGCAGATGAGGTTTAACACTGACAAATGTAAAGTTTTGCACATGGGAAGGAATAATGCAAGTCAGGCTACTTTCACACTTGCGTTTGGGGTTCTGCTTGTGAGATCCATTTGAGGGCTTTTGATAATGGGTTGCATCAAAAGAGGCATAGATGCCCGTGGTGAGAACATAGTCCTACCACTTTTCAAATCATTAGTCAGACCACACATGGAGTACTGTGTACAGTTCTGGGCTCCTGTGAACAAGGCAGACATAGCAGAGCTGGAGAGGGTCCAGAGGAGGGCAACTAAAGTAATAACTGGAATGGGGCAACTAAAGTACCCTGAAAGATTATCAAAATTAGGGTAATTCACTTTAGAAAAAAGACGACTGAGGGGAGATCTAATTACTATGTATAAATATATCAGGGGTCAGTACAGAGATCACTCCTATCATCTATTTATCCCCAGGACTGTGACAGTGATGAGGGGACGTCCTCTGCGTCTGGAGGAAAGAAGGTTTGTACACAAACATAGAAGAGGATTCCTTATGGTAAGAGCAGTGAGACTATGGAACTCTTCACCTGAGGAGGTTGGTGATAGTGAGTTCACTAAAAGAGTTCAAGAGAGGCCTGGATGTATTTCTGAAGTATAATAATTTTAAAATTTTACAAGCTATAGCTACTAGAGAGGGGTCATTGATCCAGGGAGTTATTCTGATTGCCTGATTGGAGTCGGGAAGTAATTTTTTCCCCCTAAAGTTAGGAAAATTGGCTTCTACCTCACAGGGGTTTTTTGCCTTCCTCTGGATCTTCCAGGATAACAGGCTGAACTGGATGGACATATGTCTTTTTTCAGCTTTACAAACTATGTTACTATGTTAGGAGAGAAGCTTAAGTTCAGGACCTCCAAGGTAGTGTTTTCAAAAATACTACCAGAGCCACATGCGTCACTAGAGAGACAAGAGGAGCTTAGGGAGCTAAATAAGTGGCTCAGAAGCTGGTGCAGGATGAAAGGGTTTTGGTTCATGGAGAACTGGGCTGACTTCTCTGTTGGGTACAGGCTCTACAGTAGGCACGGGCTGCACCTTAAGGTGGAAGGTGCAGCTGTGCTGGGGGAAAATGGTTAAACGGCTGGAGGAGATTTTAAACTAGGATCTGGGGGGGAGAGGGGGTCATACCAATAAGAGCGTAGAAAAAGAAGATAGAGAGTGAGATATAGGAGAGTTCAGCGGTGATTTAGTGGGGCTGGGATTAAGTCAGGAATTAAGGAGGTGACTATGCATAATTGTACACAAAAACAGCTGTATAACCAAATGGAGCAAGTTGCATAGGCTGGTACAATGGTCATAATAGGAGAATTTAACTTCCCAGATATTGAATGGGATCATGGTTCTGACTGAACTGCAAAGGGGAGAAAATTCCTCATTTGGCTACAGGACCACTTTATGGGCCAGCTTGTTGAAGATCCAACTAGGGGCTATGCTCTGCTGGATCTAGTAATTTTTAATGAGGCAGAGCTTGTTGAGAATATTACTGTTCCTGAAACACTAGGTAATAGTGAACACAATATAATTGTTAGGACCAGAGGGTGGAACCGGCTGGTCAAACCAGAGATAATGTGGATTCTCTGTGTCAACCAAGGGATGGCACCCACTAACCCGTCAGGTGTTACTCGGGAAGTGGCGGTTGTGTGCCCCCTGATGAGAGCATGGGATGGAGCACAGAGGCAGCATAGCTGGAGAATGCGTCTTGCAGGCACGTGCCTGCCCCATCTGATGGGGATAGCAGCGGCAGCGAGGCAGGAGAAGCTGGGGATATGACAGGTAATACAGCAGGAGGTATGGCAGAAAGCCCAGGCCTAACAATAATTATATTCCCCTTGAAGTATATAAAGGAAACTCTGGAAGAATAAAAACACTGTATGCTAAAAAGGCCAATTTCCCTGTGTTGACTAGGTATATCTATTGTCACATAATGGTACAGAGGATAAATAGGACACCATGACAGGAGCGGGAGGCAAGGAGGACAGTTCAGCAGGTTTGACAATAATGATTTGTGGAGAACATTATTCATTTTTAAAGCCTACAGAAGTTCAAGACGAAAGGCTACCGGGTTTATAATGGCAGACATCTTATATGGACCAATAAACCTTGGACCCAACTTCCAAGAAGGTACTTTCAACTTAATGTTTCTTGTGGACAGCCACACACAGACACCCACTCTCAGGTCCGGACCACTGATACGTCTCTTGTCAGCCATACTTTGGTCACTTTTGAATGCTGGCGGTGCTTTCACTCTAGTGGTAGCATGAGACGGAGTCTACAACCCACACAAGTGGCTCAGGTAGTGCAGCTTATCCAGGATGGCACATCAATGCGAGATGTGGCAAGAAGGTTTGCTGTGTCTGTCAGCGTAGTGTCCAGAGCATGGAGGCGCTACCAGGAGACAGGCCAGTACATCAGGAGACGTGGAGGAGGCCGTAGGAGGGCAACAACCCAGCAGCAGGACCGCTACCTCCGCCTTTGTGCAAGGAGGAACAGGAGGAGCACTGCCAGAGCCCTGCAAAATGACCTCCAGCAGGCCACAAATGTGCATGTGTCTGCTCAAACGGTCAGAAACAGACTCCATGAGGATGATATGAGGGCCTGAAATCCACAGGTGGGGGTTGTGCTTACAGCCCAACACCGTGCAGGACGTTTGGCATTTGCCAGAGAACACCAAGATTGGCAAATTCGCCAATGGCGCCCTGTGCTCTTCACAGATGAAAGCAGGTTCACACTGAGCACATGTGACAGACGTGATAGAGTCTGGAGACGCCGTGGAGAACGTTCTGCTGCCTGCACATCCTCCAGCATGACCAGTTTGGCATTGGGTCAGTAATGGTGTGGGGTGGCATTTCTTTGGAGGGCCGCACAGCCCTCCATGTGCTCGCCAGAGGTAGCCTGACTGCCATTAGGTACCGAGATGAGATCCTCAGACCCCTTGTGAGACCATATGCTGGTGCGGTTGGCCCTGGGTTCCTCCTAATGCAAGACAATGCTAGACCTCATGTGGCTGGAGTGTGTCAGCAGTTCCTGCAAGACGAAGGCATTGATGATATGGACTGGCCCGCCCGTTCCCCAGACCTGAATCCAATTGAGCACATCTGGGACATCATGTCTCGCTCTATCCACCAACGTCACGTTGCACCAAAGACTGTCCAGGAGTTGGCAGATGCTTTAGTCCAGGTCTGGGAGGAGATCCCTCAGGAGACCGTCCGCCACCTCATCAGGAGCATGCACAGGCCACACACACTACTGAGCCTCATTTTGACTTGTTTTAAGGACATTACTTTAAAGTTGGATCAGCCTGTAGTGTGTTTTTCCACTTTAATTTTGAGTGTGACTCCAAATCCAGACCTCCATGGGTTAAAAAATATGATTTCCATTTTTTTATTTTTGTGTGATTTTGTTGTCAGCACATTCAACTATGTAAAGAACAAAGTATTTCAGAAAAATATTTAAGTAATTCAGATCTAGGATGTGTTATTTTTGTGTTCCCTTTATTTTTTTGAGCAGTATATAAATTCTATATAGTACATTTGTAATTTGCAGGAGTTGTGTGCAGTTCTGATGAGATACCCCAGCTATACAGAGGGACAAATGCTATTTGAACAGATAATTTCAACTGGTGTGATATACCCACTGCCCGCCAAAAAAACTGATTGAGGCAGGGGTGTGATATACCTAGAATATACTTTCCGTAAAGTTCATTTGTAATTTGCAGCAGTTGTGTGCGGTTATGCTGAGATACCACAGCTAAACAGAGGGACAAACTCTATTAGAGCAAAAAAAATAACTGGTGTGATATACAAGTTGCCCCCCAAAAAAACTGAATGAGGAAGGGGTGTGATATACCTATAATATAATTTCCATATAGTACATTTGTAATTTGCAGGAGTTGTGTGCGGTTCTGCTGAGATACCCCAGCTATACAGAGTGACAAATGCTATTTGAACAAATAATTGCAACTGGTGTGATATAAAATTTGCCCCCCCAAAAAAACTGATTAAGGGGTTTGATATACCTGCTTCCAGCAAATAATCATTAAGCGGTTCTATATACCTGCTTCCACAAATACTGCTCTTCTATAGGGACTTTGTCACAGGTTCATTTTGAAAATGACATGCAGAGGAAGAGGCCGGCCATTCCGCAGGGGTGGTAGGGGTTGGGCAGGTGCACCAGGCCGGAGACTAAGTGGGAAGTTGGAAAAGGTGCGTGTGAGAGTTGGTTGAGTGGCTCACTCAGTCTTCCGCTTCTGCACCCTCCTCATCCTCTGTATCTGCACCCTCCTCATTCTCTGCTGTGTGCACCCCCAAAGACACCACCACCACCATGACCATAGCCACTCCACTCGAGTCAAAGGAATTATTTTCCCATCAATTCCCAGACCTTAGCGATGCACAGCCATTCTTGGCATCGGATAAGAAGAGGAGGTAGCAACGGCCGCCACCCAGAGGTCTTATGACAGTACCGAGATCAGCCCAAGGAGGGTGGTCCCCACTGTTGCTGCCTACTCCGAGATCTCTAATGTCAGTGGTGGTGAAGGTGACGATGATGACGTGTCAATGGACCTCACGTGGGTGCCCACAAGAGAGGAAGAGGAGGGGAGTTCAGAGGGAGAGACGGAACAGCAGATAGGGAGGAGAAGCAGGCAGAACTTGCAATGCACAGGAAGAAAAAAGCAGACTGCAAATGTATCTGGAGCGAGCAATCCACCATGCACGGTCACATATTGCGCTCCCAGGATGCCGGCACATGGCTCCGCAATGTGGGCTTTTTTTAACTTGTCAGCTGCTGATAATAGTTGCCATTTGCAGCCTGTGCTGTTAATGCATAAGTCACGGTAAGCCCAACACTAACCAAGGGATGACCTCCTTAAGAAGGCACCTGGCCTCTCATCACCGAGCCCAGTCAGAGCAACGCCGTCAGAACCCACAAAGCCACACTCCTGGTGCTCCATGTCCTGCCTATTCTCCTTCTCCTCTCTCCTCCCATTTGTCCTTCACTTCACCTTTCACTGTGCCGTCGTCACGTTCATCTTGCAAAAGGCAGGCTTCTGTGGCCCAAATGTTCGAGCGTAAAAAATGATGACGCCGGATAATCCTCTTGCCCAACGGCTGACCGCTGGCTTGTCGGAACTGCTAGCCCGCCAACTACGGCCATATAAATTGATGGACTCGGAGGCCTTTAGAAAATTTGTGGCCATTGGCACACCGTAGTGAAAGGTCCCCGGAAGGAAATATTTCTCCTAGAAGGGCATCCCAGAGCTATATGGCCACGTTCAGCGGCAATGTATCTCTGGCACACAGTGTCGGTGCCAAGATACATCTGACCACAGACACGTGGTCTAGCAAACATGGGCAGGGAAGGTACATAACTTTTACTGTCCACTGGGTGCACCTTGTGACGGCCGTCAAGCATGCAACCCATGGCACTTGTGTGGGCAGGCCAGGAAAATCTCTGGCCATTTTAGATGATCTTACACAGCCATGGCTCACCTTGCTGACGTTCAGCGGCGACACCACTTGCCCGTCAGACGTCTGATCTGTGACTGCCCAACGCGCTGGAACTTCACCTTGTATATGCTTGATAGGCTTCTCCAGCAGATACGTGCCGATAATGACTAACTCTGCGGCAGGACAGGTTCTTGGGAGCTTTTTTTTTTTTTCACCGTGCCAGTGGCTGCTCATGTGCGATGCATGCAGACTTCTGCAGCCATTTGATGAGATCACCATACTGGTCAGTCACAGCCAGGGCGCAATCAGTGACATCATACCTTTCTCCTTCTTTCTGGCGCGTGCATTGCTTTGTGTCATTGATCAAGCCGTCGAGGAGCAGGAGCAGGAAGATGAGGAAGTCGCAATGTTGAATGAATTCCAGGGGGGGCTACTCCTTCTGAGACAAGTCAGCAGGAGTCTGAAGAGGAGTCAGAGGAGGATGGTGTCTGCGGGGAGGAGAAGGAGCAAGAAGAGCAGGCTTTAACATTTTCTGGGATCCCTGGTGTTGTTCGTGGAGATGAGCAGGAGCCACCGCTTCCAATTTAGTGCAAATGGGGGCCTTTATGCTCCAGTGTTTGAAGATGGACCCCTGTATAAAAAGCATAAAGGGAAAGGACCAGTACTGGGTGGCAACGTACTTAGACCCCCGGCACAAACACAAAATGGCGGACATGTTACCAGCATCACAGAGGGCTGTCAGAATGCAGCATTTCCAGGCCTTAATGTGAGAGATGCTGCATTCTGCTGTTGCGGGTGCTGGTAGAGGAATTTCCACCCACAGAGAAACAGTTACGAATACCAATCCTACAGCGCATGCAAGAAGAGGGCGGTTTGAAGATATGTTTTCGTCACTTCGGATATGAGATAATTCTTGCAGCCAACCCATCGACAGCCGCCCTCCGGTTACAGCCTCAGGGAACGCCTAAACCGACAGGTGTCCGACTACATCGGGTTAACGGCCGATGTGGACTCTCTGAGAAGCGAGAAACGCCTGGACTACTGGGTGTGCAGGCTTGACGTGTGGCCAGAGCTGGCACAATTTGCCATGGAACTCTTGTCTTGCCCCTTGTCGAGTGTCCTGTCCGAAAGGACGTTGAGCGCAGCAGGGGGGATCGTGACCGATAAGCGCACTCGCCTAGCTCACGACAGTGTGGACTACCTCACATTTCTAAAAATGAATGATGCAAGGATCTTGGAGGACCTGTGACGACCTCGTTTAATTGAATTTCCTCATGACAGCCCACAAATATCCACCACAACCCAGAACAAATAGTCCCTGTCTTAGGTGAATACAGCGGCATAAAAGGCCTTTTCTGTCCGGTGAATGCCGGTGAATGCCTAATGTTTGGGACCTCGGAGGAATTCAACACCTGTGACGACCATGTTTTATCGAGTTTCAATTATTATCATTTGGGGTTTTTTCAAGAAGGGGGATTTCATTAGTCATGTTTTTAATCCAATTTAATATTTTTTGTTCCTTTCAACATATGTATTTGCCATCTATTTGTACTGGCCTGCAGTAAAATTGATATCTAATGACCGTCTAATATACCTCCAGCCACATAATTACTTGTTCTTTTCTGTCCGGTGAATGCCTAATGTTTGGGGCTTGTACTACACTGGCCTGCAGTAAAACTGATATTGAATGGCCGTCTAATATACCTCCAGCCACATAATCACTTGATCATTTATGTACAGTGAATGCATAATTTTTGGAGCCTGTAATCTAACTGGCAAACAGTAAAATTGTTATACGATGACCCCCTAATTTACATCTAGCCACATTATCAATTGTGCTTTTCTGTACGGTGAATGAATAATTTTTGGGGCCTGTAGTCCACTGGCCTGCAGTAAAATTGATATCCTTTGAACATCTAATATACTTCCGGCCACATAATCACTTGATCATTTATGTACGTTGAATGCACAATTTTTGGGGCCTGCAATCTAACTGGCCAACAGTAAAATTGTTATACGGTGACCGCCTAATGTACCTCCAGCCACATTATCAATTGTGCTTTTCTGTACGTTGAATGAATAATTTTTGGGGCCTGTAGTCCACTGGCCTGCAGTAAAATTGATATCCATTGACCGTCTATTAAACCTCTGGCCACATAAATCACTTGATCTTTTATGTACGATGAATGCATAATTTTTGGGGCCTGTAATCTAACTGGCCAACAGTAAAATTGTTATTCGGTGACCGCCTAATGTACCTCCAGCCACATTATCAATTGTTCTTTTCTGTCCGGTGAATGCCTAATGTTTGGGGCCTTTAATACACTGGCCTGCACTAAAATTGATATTGAATGAGCTTCTAATATACCTCCAGCCACATAATTACTTGTTCTTTTCTGTCCTGTGAATGCCTAATATTTGCGACCTCTGAGGAATTCAACACCTGTTGACGATGACCATGTGTTATCGAATTTCAACTATTATCTTTTTTTTTTTTTTCAAGAGGGGGGATTTCGTTAGCCATGTTTTTATTCCAATTTTATATTTTCTGTTCTTTTGAACATGTGTATTTGACATCTAATTGTACTGGCCTGCAGTAAAATTGATATCCAATGACCGTTTCATATACCTCTAGCCACATAATCACTTGATGTTTTCTGTCAGGAGAATGCCTAATTTTTGGGGCCTGTACTCCCGTGGCCTAAAATAAAATTTTCTAGGCTCCAGCAGGCCACATTTTTGACAGTTTTCCTTTAAGATGCATAAAAATGGTCCCTGATCAAAATACATATTTTTTGTGGAAATTTTTTGCCATTGATCCCCCTCTGGTATGTCACTGTCCATGTTGTGGGACGATTTGTGCACTTCTTGTAAGTATTTGGTGGCTGAAATAATGACTTGACGTTTTTTCAGGTTGGCCTGCCATTAAAGTGAATGGGGCCTGCCGCGAACTTGCGGTTCACGAACATTTGATCGCGTTCGCGAATCGTTCCCGTCGATGTTTGTCCATCACTACTCTGGATCTGTGAGATGGTCGTGAGGAGGTCAGCTACCTCCAAAGACAGCGCCTGCAGTTGTCCGACCAGTGCAGAAATAGTATCCATCGCTGCAGTGACACAAACAAGATGGCGGTTTTCCGGCGGTTGATAATGTCAAGGAGGGGAGGAACACCAGAATGACAACAAAAGGAAAATAACCAGGGCAAGTCAGGGCACAGTATGTGGCACTAAGAGGAGTTGTCTTAGAATACAGGATGTCGATGTGTTGGTAAAACCAGAAGCTGAAGAGATATTGGCAAAATCTGCAGAAGTTGTGGCTGGGAGATGTCATCATGGTGGCCTAAACCGGATGGATAGGAACTCAGGAGGAGGCATCACCTGTAAGGCTACTTTCACACTATTGTTTTTGCTGGATTCAGCAGGGCTCAGCAAAAACGCTTCCGTTAGTGATAATACAACCATCTGCATCCATTATGAACAGATCCGGTTGTATTATCTTTAACATAGCCAAGACACATCCGTCATGAACTCCATTGAAAGTCAATGGAGGACGGATCCGTTTTCTATTGTGTAAGATAGTGTCAGAGTTAAACGGATTCATCTTACCCAGCATCCCATGACAGAAAGAAAACCGCAGCTTGCTGCGGTTTGCTCTTCGGTATGAGAACACAACTAAATGGAACAGAATGCATTTTGGAGCATTCCGTTCTGTTCAGTTAAGTTTGTCCCCATTGACAATGAATCGGGACAAAACGGAAGCCTTTTTTCCGGTATTGAGACCCTATAACGGATCTCAATACCGGAAAATAGAAACGCTAGTGTAAAAGTTCAAGAAATATCAAAGAAAGACCCTTAAAATCAAAATTTGATTAGAATCATAAAAAAAAGGACCTGACCTTGCAGGTCACAATGGATGGATCACGGCCCTGATCAGTAGGTAAGTAGGGGGGGTTCTCTGCCGTGGGATGATTTTCCCTATAGAAACCCTAATATTCCCTTAGCCCGGAGACAACCCCTGATGGTGGAGCCTCTCAGTCCTCGTACCTATCCTAATTCGCCCTAGTAGGCCCTAGTCATTGAGGTTTTCCCTTTTAACCCAACGCATTTCCTCCAACCCAGGTTCCTCACGGGGTTCATATGGGAAGGATAGAAGGGCCAAAGATTCAATACAGAACTGATAAATTCTGATGGACAACATAAAGAGACTGGCTATATTAATATACAATATGGGAGCTTAAGATATATCACATGTGATTCCAGGTGATCTGGAAAAAAAAACTCCACCTAGGACACAAAGATTAAACTATGTCAGAAAAAAACACAACAAATGTGCTGTAGTGACAATTTGTAGTGCCACAGACCATTACTCACATTTTTAGGTCCCCACTGTTTAGCCAAGTCTCTGAGGGTGCATGATGTTGCAGAGATATAAGATAGCCGAGGCTGGATTTAAATAACAGGACATCGTGAGCCTTCCGCCCGCCGGAATGAAAATTTCCAGCGGGTGGAACGCATCGCTCCATGACGCCAACTATTTCCGGGTTCGTGGAACGCAAGCGCTACTTCCGGATCTGTGGGAGGCAGCACTGTGGGTCATTGGTACGCAGACGCTGCTTCCGGATTTATGGGACGGAGCGCTGCTATCGGGTATGTGGAGAGAAAGTGCAGGCGCACTGCTGGTACCTCACAAGATATACGGGAGTGTGATTAAGACCTGGAGGGGCCTGGGCATTGGAGCTCCTTGCCACTCCCAAGCCCAACCCATCAAACAGCTCCAGTTCACAATATGTCACAAGTGTCACCCATCTCTTTCACTACATTTCCATATTGAATGGACAAATACAAATAGTGGGTGCCTCCTCTATTATCCTCCCAGTACCCTTACTAGGTACTGTATACAAGCCTGATACATAAAGTTATAAAGAAAATGGGGCATGATACCATACACTGACCCAGTTAGCATCGAATAAATAAATAGCTGTCCATAATGTCACAATGTCTCCCATATCTCATTAATACCAGAAAATATATTTTTGTCTGAAAGTGGATAGCTATGTCTAGATAAAATATTCCTCCTTTACGCACCCTTTAATAACCAACTAACCTACTGGGGATACATATGGATCCCGAAAAGACAATAAATCTACGTGGCAGGATAAATGCCACTGGCAAGTTCAGGACTAATAATTACTGAAGACTGAAGCAATTAGAGAGAAAAAGAAAATTCAAATTATATCTTCCATCTAAATGAAACAACTGAAGGTCAGTCTCTCATTTAGCCCAATCGGGGATTGTGATCTAAACCTATGAATCCATTCAGATTTCTTCTGAAGAATTTTCTTTTCCCAATCCCCTTTTCTTGGCGATGGGTTAATTATTTCCAAGACCGAGATTCTGAGGACCCGTGGATCACCTGAATGTTTCTCAATTACATGGTTGGCTACGGGTGTGATGTTCTTTTTATAGATGTCATTAATATGTTTACACACCCTTCTTTTCAATTCCCTAATTGTCTTACGGATATAGTCTTTCGGGCATGGACATTGACAGATGTAGACAACACCTCTACTCTTACAGTTAACAAATTCACGTATTGAGAAAGTCTGATGCATTGCAGAGCTTGTAATTGTATTTTATACGGAGATGAACTCACATGCTTTACATGCCCCGCAAGGAAACATGCCTAAAGGTCTACGATCAAGCCATGTACCAGTCCCAACTGGGGACACGAAATGGCTATGTACTAGGTGAACTCGTAAGCTTCTCCCCTAACAATAAGTGATGCTTAGATAAGGGGAGACAGCATTTGACAGATCCGGGTCCATTAGAAGAATGGGACAGTATTTATTCAGGACTAGTGTTGAGCGTGAATATTCAAATAGCAAATTTTAATCACGAATATCGGCAATATTTAGAATATAGCGCTATATATTCGTAAATTTGAATATTCGTTTTTGTTTTTTTCCACAGTACACATGATCCCTCCCTGCTTCTAGCTGGTGGGCCAATAAGAAGGCTGCACTATCTCTGTCATAGCTTAGCAACATCCCTAGCAACCAATAGGAAAGTTGCCTACCCCATACTATATAAGAAAATTTCCAGCAGCCATTTTGTGCTGTTTCAAGCAATTGTGTGAGAGAGAGAGGAGTGTGATAATTGTGCTGTGCTGAATTTCTGTTTTATGATACTTCTGGTACCTCATATATAATCCAGATATTTAGTGGAAGATAGTGTAGGTTAGTTAGGGAATAGGTAAAAAATATTGTTTTAGTGTCTCCATATTCTGAGAGCCATATTTATTTATTTTTTGGGCGATTGTCTTAGGTAGGGGCTCATTTTTTGCGTAATGAGGTGACGTTTAGATTGGTACTATTTTGGGGGTCAAACGCCTTTATGATCGTTTGGTGCTGCACTTTTAGAGATGTAATGTGCCAAAAAAATGGTTTATTTAGCACAGTTTTTAATTTTATTGAAAATGTATTTATTTTTGGAAATCTCCCAGAGCCCTCCTCCCAGAGTTCCATGAATAATTCTAAACCTTAGAGGTTACTTTTAATAACACTATTTGTGTTATTAAAGAACTTTTTCCAAGATGCAGGTCTTTTACCCATGTGAACAGATTAAACTCAGTAGTCGGGACAAAGGAGAGACCCTTCTTCAATATATTGATCTCTATTTCATTTAGTATGCGTGAAGAGAGATTTATGACCTGTAGGTTGTCATTGGTGCCTGGTTCTCGCCTCCCCTGTTCCTGTCCCGTAACTGATAGGGAGTTTGATTCTGTGCTAAAAAAGGTACAGTGATGTTGCCAAGCGGTGCTGATGAGGATGATGATGCCGCTGGGCAACATCAATGTACCCTTTTTAGCATAGTCTTGGAAATAATTCCCCCATCGCCAAGAAAAGCGGATTGGGACAATAAAATTCTTCAGAAGGAATCTGAATGGATTCATAGGTTTAGATCACAATCCCCAATTGGGCTAAATGAGAGACTGACCTTCAGTTGTTTCATTTAGATGGAAGATTTAATTTTGAACTTTTTCATGTTTATCATTTCCTCCTTTTTCCTTTTTCTTTTTCTCTCTAATTGCTTTAGTCTTCAGTAATCGTTAGTCCTGAACTTGCCAGTGATGCGAGAAGCATCCAAAATTACTATAGTGGCATTTATCCTGCCGCATACACTCACCTAAAGAATTATTAGGAACACCATACTAATACGGTGTTGGACCCCCTTTTGCCTTCAGAACTGCCT
Organism: Bufo bufo; assembly: GCF_905171765.1. Lineage (NCBI taxonomy): Eukaryota > Metazoa > Chordata > Amphibia > Anura > Bufonidae > Bufo > Bufo bufo. The sequence goes on from NC_053392.1 coordinate 411,863,008, forward strand.
TTGATTCAACAAGGTGCTGATAGCATTCTTTAGAAATGTTGGCCCATATTGATAGGATAGCATCTTGCAGTTGATGGAGGTTTGAGGGATGCACATCCAGGGCACGAAGCTCCCGTTCCACCACATCCCAAAGATGCTCTATTGGGTTGAGATCTGGTGACTGTGGGGGCCATTTTAGTACAGTGAACTCATTGTCATGTTCAAGAAACCAATTTGAAATGGTTCGAGCTTTGTGACATGGTGCATTATCCTGCTGGAAGTAGCCATCAGAGGATGGGTACATGTTCTCATTCTGTTTATGCCAAATTCGGACTCTACCATTTGAATGTCTCAACAGATATCGAGACTCATCAGACCAGGCAACATTTTTCCAGTCTTCAACAGTCCAATTTTGGTGAGCTTGTGCAAATTGTAGCCTCTTTTTCCTATTTGTAGTGGAGATGAGTGGTACCCGGTGGGGTCTTCTGCTGTTGTAGCCCATCCGCCTCAAGGTTGTGCGTGTTGTGGCTTCACAAATGCTTTGCTGCATACCTCGGTTGTAACGAGTGTTTATTTCAGTCAACGTTGCTCTTCTATCAGCTTGAATCAGTCGGCCCATTCTCCTCTGACCTCTAGCATCCACAAGGCATTTTTGCCCACAGGACTGCCGCATACTGGATGTTTTTCCCTTTTCACACCATTCTTTGTAAACCCTAGAAATGGTTGTGCGTGAAAATCCCAGTAACTGAGCAGATTGTGAAATGCTCAGACCGGCCCGTCTGGCACCACAACCATGCCACGCTCAAAATTGCTTAAATCACCTTTCTTTCCCATTCTGACATTCAGTTTGGAGTTCAGGAGATTGTCTTGACCAGGACCACACCCCTAAATGCATTGAAGCAACTGCCATGTGATTGGTTGACTAGATAATTGCATTAATGAGAAATAGAACAGGTGTTCCTAATAATTCTTTAGGTGAGTGTAGATTTATTGTCTTTTCAGGATCCAATGTATCAAGGGTTGCTCTTCAGTAGGTTAGTTGGCTATTAAGGGTGCGTAAAGGAGGAATATTTTATCTTCCATAAATGTAATACTAGAGACATCGAGGCACTAGACATAGCTATCCGTTTTTAGACAAAAATATATTTTCTGGTATTAATAAGATATGGGAGACATTGTGACATTATGGACAGTTATTTATTTATGTGATGCTAACTGGGTCAGTGTATGGTATCATGCCCCATTTTCTTTATAACTTTATGTATCAGGCATGTATACAGTACCTGGTAAGAGTACTGGGAGGATGATAGAGGAGGCACCCACTATTTGTATTTGTCCATTCATTATGAAAATGTAGTGAAGGAGATGGGTGACACTCAGTGGCGCACCGACAGGGGTGGTCCAGCGGGTCTGGACCCCCCCCTAGAACAACCAGCGAATATTTTTATTTTATTTTATTTTTTTATCCCTCAGGGCCGCACCGCCGATAACTACAGGCGGCGTGGCCCTGGTTCTAGTTTATCTCCATATTCATTTGTATTGCCATCCTCAGGACAGTGATACAGAGGACTGTGCTGCGGCGGGGCAGGGGAGGGAGAGGCGTCTCCCTTCCCTGTTCTTCTGATAGGCCTATCAGAGGCCGGCTCAGGCGGTGCGATGACCTCAAGAGGCCTGCATCGCATCACTGCTGATGAAGGTAAGTGTTAGTGGTTTTTTTTGTTGGTTTTTTTGGGGGGAGCTGGTACTATGGGGGCATCTGGTATTTCTTACAGCCCCATCTTTTTGGGGGTGGCACTCTGGGGGCATTTATTTCTTGCCCATTTTGGGGGGCACTATGGAGGGATTTCTTACTGGCACATTATGGGGGGGCACCATGGGGGAGAGGAGAACTATGGGGCATCTGGGGGCTCTAAAGGGGCTTTTTTTATTGGCACATTATGAGGGGCACTATAGAGGAGAGCGGCACTATGGGGCATCTGGTGGCACTATAGAAACATTATTTGGGGGCACTATGGGGAAGTGGGGGCTCTAAAGGGGCCTTTTTTTATTGGCACATGTGATGGACTGACCCGTCACTGGGGCTGCTGGAGAAGCCTGATGGCCAGCCTCCTTCCTACAGACTATGGACCGAGAACTATGGAGACCCCCTCAGACCTTTTGGGGTTACAAGGAACTATGAACCCTGATTTATGTGTGTAATTTATATGCCACGTATTTCCTATTGCCCATTAAAAAGGCATGGTGTGGATTCAGCAACACAAAAAGGGTTAACTCTGCACTGAGACTCCCACTGATTGTGTTAGTGATGGGATTAAGATATTTGATTATAATAGCAGCCAGCTCCTATGATACACTCAGGAGATAATCCCATCACATGTGTCTCCTCTTCCCATTCATTCATTATGGAGGGGGTGAAGATATCTGTTTGCATGTTCATTGTTGATTGCGTCAAAGACAATGCCAGTGTGTTTGTTGAATAGGGTTAGTTTTGTTTTTAAACTGTACAGGATTGGCTGCTATGTCATGTGTATATAAGTCAATGCTGTGTGTTCAATAAAGAGTTCCTGTTTTACATTCAACATAGAGCCTCGTCTCATGTGTATGGGGATTGCCAGGGCTTTTTTTCTCAGAGAAAAGGTGGTGGAACTCACCCCCCCTCCCCTGGCCACGCCCCTACCCAACCCTAAGACCACCCCCTACCCGCCCCTAAGACCGCCCCCCCCACCCACCCCTAGGACCGCCCCCTCTACCCAACCCTAGGACCGCAAGTAAAATTTGGGGGGGGGGGGGGCTATAAAAGTCCAGCCCAGCAAAGAAACCCCCCAGATAGGGATGGCACTGGATCTGGGGATGGCACTGTTAATGGGGGGATCTGAGGACGGCACTGTTATGGGGTGGAGGATCTGGGGATGGCATCCACAGATCCCCCATCCTATAACAGTGCCATCCACAGACCCCCCCCCCATCCTATAACAGTGCCATCCACAGACCCCCCCACCCCATAACAGTGCCATCCACAGACCCCCCCACCCCATAACAGTGCCATCCACAGAACCCCCCACCCCATAACAGTGCCATCTACAGACCCCCCCCTCCCCATAACAGTGCCATCCACAGACCCCCCCCTCCCCATAACAGTGCCATCCGCAGACCCCCCCACCCCATAACAGTGCCATCCACAGACCCCCCACCCCATAACAGTGCCATCCACAGACCCCCCCACCCCATAACAGTGCCATTCACAGACCCCCCACCCCATAACAGTGCCATCCATAGACCCCCCACCCCATAACAGTGCCATTCACAGACCCCCCCACCCAATAACAGTGCCATCCATAGACCCCCCCCACCCCATAACAGTGCCATCCACAGACCCCCCCAGCCCATAACAGTGCCATTCACAGACCCCCCCACCCCATAACAGTGCCATCCATAGACCCCCCCACCCCATAACAGTGCCATCCACAGACCCCCCCACCCTATAACAGTGTCATCCACAGACCCCCCATTGCCGCTCCAGTACAGTTATACAATGTGTAATTAAATGAATAATGATTCCTGCTGCCCCTCAGTAGTATAACATTCAATGTATTTGTACTCACAGCCGGCTACTGTTATCGTAATGCAGGCAGGCCGGGCAGACGAGCGGCAGCGTCACTGACTGACGTCATGTGAGTGCGCCGCCTACTTTATGAATGAAGCAGGCGGCCCAGGCAGGTGACGTCAGTCAGTGACGCTGCCGCTCGTCTGCCCGGCCGCCTGCATTACGATGTCAGTAGCCGGCTGTGAGTACAATACATTGAATGTTATACTACTGAGGGGCAGCAGGAATCATTATTCATTTAATTAAACATTTTATAAGTCTCTACTGGAGCTGGGGGCCGGAGCACAGTGAACGCACCGGCCCCCAGCTCCTCCTTCCAGTCCCTCCCCGCTGATACATCGCAGCTTGCGATGTCAAAAGGTCGCGGAACGCCGTTCCGGTGCGTTCCGCCAGAAAAAAAGCCCTGGGGATTGCTATATGCTGTTTACTCCCCTGGCTATAACTCCTAGCTCTTGTAAGAGCTGTTCCTGCTCTCTGGATTTAGGAGAGGTTCACCCACTGGAGCCTGGATCCTTGTCGTAGGTCCAGGGTGGGTAGGAGACGGTGAGACCTCAACCAAGCTTCGGCGGTTCGTGGGGTCTGCAGCACTTACGGTGTCAAGTGGAGTGCTTGGAGTCCTCGGGAAGCACTAGGAGCATCATTCGACGTAGGTACCCGGTCGGGGTGCCAGGAGATCCGTTACAGCACATTATGGGGGGCACTATGGCATCTGGTGGCACTAAGGGGGCATTTTTTACTGGCACATTATGGGAAGCACTATGGGGCATTATTTGGGGGTACTATGGGGGAGTAGAGCACTATTGGCGTATCTGGTGGCACTAAGAAGGGGCATTTCCTACTGGCACATTATGGGGAGAGGAGCACTATAGGGGCATCTGCTGGGGGCACTAAGAAGGGGCATTTTTTTTACTGGCATATTATGGGGACACTATGAGGAAGGGGATCTAAAATACCCCTATATAGTGCCCCAGTAAATGCCCTCAGAGAGCTTCTCTGAGGGCATTTACTGGGGCACTATATAGCGGTATTTTAGACTGGCATACATTATGGGGACATTAGCTCAACTGTGGGCACTAAGCGGGGGTATTTCATGTACTGTCATATTATAAGGCAAATTATTACTACTAGGGGGTATTATGCGGAGCTTTACTACTACTGGGGGGCTATGAGGAACATGATTACTAGTATGGGCACTATAGCGGCATTATTACTACTAAGTGTGCTCTGGCAGAGAATTATTTCTATTGGTGGGACAGTATCAGTGGGACAGTAGCAGCTTAGCACAATTATTTTTGGGGGACATTATCTTTATACTATTAGTGTCTGGGCACAGTTATTTTTTAGAGCACTGTGTGCCAATAATTGTTGAAGGGGGCACTATCTGTGTGGTAGCAGTATTTCCAGGGGGACTGTTTCTGCAGTATAGTATTGGGGAGCACAGTGGGCACAGTATTGGGGGCACTATCTGTGTGGTAGCAGTATTTCCAGGGGGACTGTTTCTGCACTATAATATTGGGGAGCACAGTGGGCACAGTATTGGGGCACTATCTGTGTGGTAGTAGTATTTCCAGGGGGACTGTTTCTGCAGTATAGTATTGGGGGCACAGCGGGCACAGTATTGGGGGCACTATCTGTGTGGTAGCAGTATTTCCAGGGGGACTGTTTCTGCACTATAATATTGGGGAGCACAGTGGGCACAGTATTGGGGCACTATCTGTGTGGTAGTAGTATTTCCAGGGGGACTGTTTCTGCAGTATAGTATTGGGGGCACAGCAGTCACAGTATTGGGGGCACTATCTGTGTGGTAGCAGTATTTCCAGGGTACTGTTTCTGCAGTATAGTATTGGGGCACAGTAGGCACAGTGTTGGGGGCACTATCTGTGTGGTAGTAGTATTTCCAGGGGGACTGTTTCTGCAGTATAGTATTGGGGGTGGCAGGATGGGGTGTTCAGAAGATGTGAAGATGATGGAAATGTGGGAAACTAATGTCTGTTTGTCAATCTCTGCAGAGACGGGAGATTGCTGACAAATCATCATGGCGGTCTGGTCTGAAGAGGAGAAAAGAGAACGTCTACAACAAAGGTGACATCCCTGGATGTAAGAGGTATGAGGCGCTATATAGGAGAGGAGATGCTCCGGCTCCCCCCCTGCCATTTGTAGAAGGAGGATTCAGAGCTGGGTGAGGACGGCCAAAGGGGGCAGCAGGCCACGGGCGGGTGGCAGATGGTTGGGGGAACCACAGGCCTTGAGCAGGATCGGGGGAGGGAGGAGAACGGAGGAGCTTCCTGGCTGTAGCCTGCTGTTTATTGACAGGCCTCCCCTCTCTGTATGATGTGTAGAGACAGGCCTCAACTATAGAATGTCAGCTGTACAGTGTTTGTTGGGAGTGGCCTATTTCATGTAGGAGAGCTTTTAATAATGGATCGGGCTAAAAACATTGCGGGGCGCGCTATGCACGCCACATTTTTCAAATCCTACAGGGCTTTTAGAAATGGCCAGGCAAAAGAATCAGCGTAGCAACCGACGCGCCCCGCATTTTTAAATATGAAGGGGGCTTTGAAAAATGGGGGGGCAACAGAATTGGTACAGCATACTACACATGCCACATTCTTTGCCGTTCGGACCCCCCCTAGACAAAATTCCTGGGTGCTCCCCTGGTGACACTTGTGACATATTGTGAACTGGAGCTGTTTGATGGGTTGGGCTTGGGAGTGGCAAGGCGCTCCAATGCCCAGGCCCCTCCAGGTCTTAATCACACTCCCGTATATCTCGTGAGGTACCAGCAGCAGTCTCTGCGCCTGCACTTTCTCTCCACATACCCGATAACAGCGCTCCGTCCCATAGATCCGGAAGCAGCGTCTGTGTTCCAGTGACCCACAGCGCTGCCTCCCACAGATCTGGAAGTAGCGCTTGCGTTCCACTGACTCAGAAATAGGTGGCGTCATGGAGTGATGCGTTCCACCGGCCAGAAATCTTTATTCCGGCGGACGGAAGGCTCACAATGTCCCTCTATTTAAATCCAGCCTCTGATATCTTATGTCTCTGCAACATTACGCACCCTCAGAAACTTGGCTAAACATTGGGGACCTACACATGTGAGTAATGGTCTTTGGCACTACAAATTGTTGCTACAGCACATTTGTTGTGTTTTTTTCTGACATAGTTTAATCTTTGTGTCCTAGGTGGAGTTGTTTTTTCCGGATCGTCTGGAACCACATGCGATATATCTTGAGCTCCCTTATTGTATATAAATATAGCCAGTCTCTTTATGTTGTCCATCAGGATTTATCAGTTCTGTATTGAATCTTTGGCCCTTCTATCCTTCCCATACGGACCCCCTGAAGAGCCGAAGTTGGGGAAAACGCTATGGGATAAAAGAGAAATCCTCAATGACTAATGCCTACTAGGATGAATTAGGATAGGTATGAGGACTGAGAGGCTCCACCATCAGGGGTTGTCTCCTGGCTAAGGGAATAATAGGATTTCTATAGGGAAAATCATCCCACCGGAGAGAGCCCCGACCTCCATTTTTTCTACACTATCCATAGCCATTGTTTTCTCATTCTTTATTTTTTGTATTTTCTCAATTGTGTACTTACCTACTGATCAGGGCGTGATAGCCATCCATTGTTACCTGCAAGGTGAGGTCCTTTTTTTAAATGATTCTAATAAAATTGTGATTTTAAGGGTCTTTCTTTAATATTTATTGAACTTAGTTACTTTGTAGATATACTGTATGGGACCCATTGATATTTTTTTTGTATATCTGTATATGTGAATGAATACTAGTGTTAAAGTAGTTTAAGTCATGAAATGGATATGCTTATTCGGCAGCTGACTGTGTATGATGAGTGCTGAAGTTACCTGAATGATCTATAGCTGATGATGGGTAGTAGTATGTTATTTTCTGAAACAACAACTCCCAGCATCCCTTTACTACTGTTTAGTCCATACTGGAAGCTATTGTTTCTCACTGCGCAAGTTTTTATGACAGCTGATCTGACTACTCAAATGGTATCTGTATTGAACATTTAAAATCTGGTGATGTATATATATAGTGCACATGGTTCTGTATTTATGCAATCAAAATGGTTCTGGTTCTGTATTTATGCAATGTGCTTGGTTTTCGTGCTGTATTAGACTTATGGGTTTGGTTCTGGTGCTGTATTTATGTAGGTGCATTGTCCTGAAATACACTGCAAAGCATTAAAAGTGTTAATATCATTGTATTTCATGTATTTCAAATCTCATAAGGTTGGATAGGGAGTGGGAGGTTCCATTAAGCTAGTCAGGGCTGGCCCCATCCTTACTCTCTAGTAGGAAGATTCTGGAGTTAATGGCTGACTGCTATGAAGTGAACACCTCAGAGCAGCAAGGAGAAGCTTCTGCATGGGGATTCCATTCCCCTACAACTCAAGCAAGCAATTTATGTGCCAGCCCTCAGAAGGAGAAAGATCTATAGGAGGTTTAGCTGACAGAAAGAATTGCGGACTTTGGCAAAGAAGGTGTTAATCTGGCTACAGCCTCCTCTGCATGTGGTGTAAACACTGTAAGCTACAAGCTGCCCACCATAACCAAAAACACTAGGGACCCATGTTCAGAGACTGTATTCCTTATATATCTGATGATAAAGAAAGTGCATCCCTTTAGGCCAGGAAGAGATTGACCAGTCTGATTGTGATAGAGAAGTTAGCCTCCATATACAACCTTTAGGAACTACTTGAATCAACTGTAAAGCCTGCATTTCATGTGAATAGTGCCTGAGTGGGTCACCTTTTGACCAGCTTCAGTAAAGTAATGTGGATTTGTTACACCGGTCTCATCATTATACCACAGTACATTTGCTCCACAAGATGCTGTCGTCATGGCAACCAGGACGCTGCCTCGCACCGTAAAACAGCAACATCATGGGCACCTCAACCTCAAGCAGGAGAACTGTAGAACCAGAGTGTGCCCCAAAGGGAAGAATTGGTGCGCCCCTCCTGTCACTGCACAATGGCCCAAGGAGCTTCAGGAAACCGTGAGCACGACTACTGCACCAATCTGGCCATTTACACTCACATGCACCTCTGCTGCCTGGTCGCTGCATAGGGAACATGGTTCTGGTGCTTTTTTTATGTTCTGAGAAAGGTTCTTATGCTGTATTCATGCAATGAACTTGGGGGGTCCTTTACTATCCAGAAATACACATATATTAGGCGTATTTCTGGCACAGATTGTGGCACAAAGGTCATTAGCGCCTCAATCTGCGAATTTTCCCGACTCAGACCAGGTCTAAAAAAGTGGGTATAGGGTGGGCGGGGCAGGGAACAGGCCAGCAGGCCCATCTCATTCATCATCTTCTATGCCTGTTTTAGGCATAGAAAATGGTCTAAATGTAAGTCAGCAAGGAAGCTGGCTTACATTTACACTGGATCAGGATACGCCAAAGATATGCAGATGCCTTATCATAACTTCGGCAGATCTGCAGTGGTCGAGTTTGGGGTAGCCCCAACGCTACTTGGAGTCCCCTGAACACCGTTGAGGTGTCACCACATGTTGCTGCCCGTTGGAAGGAGTAGTAAGGCGTGGTGCACCCCAATGGGAAATAAGTCCAGAGAGTCAGGATCTGAAGTTAACCTGTGTGCCTCTGTACTGGAGGAATTCAGGTGGCTGGCTTCTCCAGTCTCTTCCTTGGCAGAGGAAGGGTTTGATGCTGAGGAAAGGCCTGAGCTAACTGTCCCTCTCTCTCCATTCAGAAGGCTGGTACCCTGGTCAAAGGCTAGTGATCCAGGGTTTGTGGAAGTGTATCCCTGTCTCAGCGTTTTCTTCTGGTCACTCAGTACCTTAGCAGAGTCTCCTCTTCCAAGCACTGTTCCCTAACTGCAGAACACTAGGGGCTCTGACAGCTCTCCTTATATACTATTTCTAGCTAGAACCTTCTTGTGGGCGGGGTGTAGTGGAGAAACATAGGAGCTTCAATCATAATTAGTGCCAATGACACAGCAGTTTTTCCAGACAAAATAAGTTTCCATACATAACAAGATAGCTAAAACCAGACATTAAAAAGGTCAGGCTGTCTGGTTTTGGTGGTAGACAAGTCTGTCTTTTTCCCTCCAAAAATGTTTTTCTTTAAACCCTATGGCTGTCATTGAAAATTACCAGCTTCTTATTCAAAGTCCCAAAAGTCTCTCAGTATTCATTAACCCTTTTCACAGAGCCTTGCAAATACAATGCAAATGAACAGGATATATATCACAAAATACAGTTAAACCAGGGGCGGATTGGCCCTTGACCTTACAGGGAAATTTCCCAGTGGGCCAATGCCCAGGTGGCCACCTGGACCCTCCTCACAACTGGCCAGTGAAAGTTTTTGGGGATGTATTTTGAGCTGCTGGCAGTATTTTGTGATGAAGCATGGTATTTAGCTCTGTTGGGGTGATATAATCTGCAACAATACAGTATTGCTTGCCCTGTCCTCCATCAATTTGGACCCAACTACAAAACGGGGCCACTTTTTTAGTATTTTTTCAAGGGCCACTTTAAGTTCCCAGTGCACCCCTGAATTACACAGTATTAAACAGCATAAGTCAATTCAAGTTAACCCTTTCTAGTGAAATAAAGTAAGGAGTAGATGAATTTGCATAGGGGAAATAGGCAAATGTCCACAAATATCCAAACATCAAAGTACCCCTGCTGCAAGACACTACAGATCCACCGCCAGCTATAGGGGTTATTAACCTCTTAAGGACACAGGGCGTACAGGTACGCCCTGATGTCCTGGTACTTAAGGGGCGGCGATCGGAACAAGGTGCCTGCTCAAATCTTTGAGCAGGCACCTTGTGTCAATGCCGAGGGGGGTAATGTGACCCCCCGTGTCGGCGATCGCAGCGGATTAACCCGCTGCTGTGGCAGGGACTCGATGTCTCAGAAGGCAGCCCGAAGCCGCACAGAGGCTGCCCAATGCCTTGCATGGCATCGGGACCTGCCTTCTACGGAAGCCGAGGAGATCCAGCCTCAGGCTGGGTCTCCTAGGCAACCTGTTTGTGTACAGTCGTGGCCAAAAGTTTTGAGAATGACAAAAATATTAGTTTTCACAAAGTTTGCTGCTAAACTGATTTTAGATCTTTGTTTCAGTTGTTTCTGTGATGTAGTGAAATAGAAATTACATGCACTTCATAAGTTTCAAAGGCTTTTATCGACAATTACATGACATTTATGCAAAGAGTCAGTATTTGCAGTGTTGGCCCTTCTTTTTCAGGACCTCTGCAATTCGACTGGGCATGCTCTCAATCAACTTCTGGGCCAATTCCTGACTGATAGCAACCCATTCTTTCATAATCACTTCTTGGAGTTTGTCAGAATTAGTGGGTTTTTGTTTGTCCACCCGCCTCTTGATGATTGACCACAAGTTCTCAATGGGATTAAGATATGGGGAGTTTCCAGGCCATGGACCCAAAATGTCAATGTTTTAGTCCCTGAGCCACTTAGTTATCACTTTTTCCTTATGGCAGGGTGCTCCATCGTTCTGGAAAATGCATTGTTCTTCACCAAACTGTTGTTGGATTGTTGGAAGAAGTTGCTGTTGGAGGGTGTTTTGGTACCATTCTTTATTCATGGCTGTGTTTTTGGGCAAAATTGTGAGTGAGCCCACTCCCTTGGATGAGAAGCAACCCCACACATGAATGGTCTCAGGATGCTTTACTGTTGGCATGACACTGGACTGATGGTAGCGCTCACCTTTTCTTCTCCAGACAAGCCTTTTTCCAGATGCCTCAAACAATCGGAAAGAGGCTTCATCGGAGAATATGACTTTGCCCCAGTCCTCAGCAGTCCATTCACCATACTTTCTGCAGAAAATCAATCTGTCCCTGATGTTTTTTTTGGAGAGAAGTGGCTTCTTTGCTGCCCTTCTTGACACCAGGCCATCTTCCAAAAGTCTTTGCCTCACTGTGCGTGCAGATGCGCTCACACCTGCCTGCTGCCATTCCTGAGCAAGTTCTGCACTGGTGGCACTCCAATCCCGCAGCTGAATCCTCTTTAGTAGACGATCCTGGCACTTGCTGGACTTTCTTGGATGCCCTGAAGCCTTCTTAACAAGAATTGAACCTCTTTCCTTGAAGTTCTTGATCATCCTATAAATTGTTGATTGAGGTGCAATCTTAGTAGCCACAATATCCTTGCCTGTGAAGCCATTTTTATGCAACGCAATTATGGCTGCACGCGTTTCTTTGCAGGTCACTATGGTTAACAATGGAAGAACAATGATTTCAAGCATCACCCTCCTTTTAACATGTCAAGTCTGCCATTTTAACCCAATCAGCCTGACATAATGATCTCCAGCCTTGTGCTCGTCAACATTCTCACCTGAGTTAACAAGACGATTACTGAAATGATCTCAGCAGGTCCTTTAATGACAGCAATGAGATGCAGTGGAAAGGTTTTTTTGGGATCAAGTTAATTTTCATGGCAAAGAAGGACTATGCAATTCATCTGATCACTCTTCATAACATTCTGGAGTATACACTGCGTGCAGAATTATTAGGCAAATTAGTATTTTGACCTCATCATCCTCTTTATGCATGTTGTCTTACTCCAAGCTGTATAGGTTCGAAAGCCTACTACCAATTAAGCATATTAGGTGATGTGCATCTCTGTAATGAGAAGGGGTGTGGTCTAATGACATCAACACCCTATATTAGGTGTACATAATTATTAGGCAACTTCCTTTCCTTTGGCAAAATGGGTCAAAAGAAGGACTTGACAGGCTCAGAAAAGTCAAAAATAGTGAGATATCTTGCAGAGGGATGCAGCACTCTTAAAATTGCAAAGCTTCTGAAGCGTGATCATCGAACAATCAAGCGTTTCATTCAAAATAGTCAACAGGGTCGCAAGAAGCGTGTGGAAAAACCAAGGCGCAAAATAACTGCCCATGAACTGAGAAAAGTCAAGCGTGCAGCTGCCAAGATGCCACTTGCCACCAGTTTGGCCATATTTCAGAGCTGCAACATCACTGGAGTGCCCAAAAGCACAAGGTGTGCAATACTCAGAGACATGGCCAAGGTAAGAAAGGCTGAAAGACGACCACCACTGAACAAGACACACAAGCTGAAACGTCAAGACTGGGCCAAGAAATATCTCAAGACTGATTTTTCTAAGGTTTTATGGACTGATGAAATTAGAGTGTGTCTTGATGGGCCAGATGGATGGGCCCGTGGCTGGATTGGTAAAGGGCAGAGAGCTCCAGTCCGACTCAGACGCCAGCAAGGTGGAGGTGGAGTACTGGTTTGGGCTGGTATCATCAAAGATGAGCTTGTGGGGCCTTTTCGGGTTGAGGATGGAGTCAAGCTCAACTCCCAGTCCTACTACCAGTTTCTGGAAGACACCTTCTTCAAGCAGTGGTACAGGAAGAAGTCTGCATCCTTCAAGAAAAACATGATTTTCATGCAGGACAATGCTCCATCACACGCGTCCAAGTACTCCACAGCGTGGCTGGCAAGAAAGGGTATAAAAGAAGAAAATCTAATGACATGGCCTCCTTGTTCACCTGATCTGAACCCCATTGAGAACCTGTGGTCCATCATCAAATGTGAGATTTACAAGGAGGGAAAACAGTACACCTCTCTGAACAGTGTCTGGGAGGCTGTGGTTGCTGCTGCACGCAATGTTGATGGTGAACAGATCAAAACACTGCCAGAATCCATGGATGGCAGGCTTTTGAGTGTCCTTGCAAAGAAAGGTGGCTATATTGGTCACTGATTTGTTTTTGTTTTGTTTTTGAATGTCAGAAATGTATATTTGTGAATGTTGAGATGTTATACTGGTTTCACTGGTAAAAATAAATAATTGAAATGGGTATATATTTGTTTTTTGTTAAGTTGCCTAATAATTATGCACAGTAATAGTCACCTGCACACACAGATATCCCCCTAAAATATCTAAAACTAAAAACAAACTAAAAACTACTTCCAAAAATATTCAGCTTTGATATTAATGAGTTTTTTGGGTTCATTGAGAACATGGTTGTTGTTCAATAATAAAATTAATCCTCAAAAATACAACTTGCCTAATAATTCTGCACTCCCTGTATGCAAATTGCTATTATAAAAACTTAATCAGCAACTTTTCCAATTTCCAATATTTATGTAATTCTCAAAGCTTTTGGCCACGACTGTACTGCTCACTGTAGTACACGAACAGGCAATGCATTACAATACAAATGTATTTTAATGCATTGCAGAGGGGATCAGACCGCCAAAAGTGAACATCAGAAATAAAGTAAAGAAAAAAAAGTTTAAAAAAATGTTTTTAATAAAGTAAAAAAAAAACGCCTCTTTCCCCTTATTTTATAATAAAAAAACAGAAAAAACCCCCACACATATTAGGTATCGCCATGTCAGTAATGACCCGCTCTATAAATATATCACATGATCCACCCTGTCCGATAAATACCATAAAATAAATAAAATAAAAACGGTGTAAAAAAAAACAAGTGATCAATGAGGCGTATGCCCCCCAAAATAGTACCAATCTAACTGTCACCTCATCCCGCAAAAATGCTGGAATTGTGTAAAACTTAAGTAAATTTAAAAAAGTATACATATTAGGTATCGCCGCGTCCGTAAGAACCAGCTCTATAAAAATATCGCATGATCTAACCTCTCACGTGAACACCGTAAAAAATAAAATTATAAAGTGTAAAAAAAAAAAGCTATTTTTTGTCACCTTACATCACAAAAAGTGTAATAGCATGCGATCAAAAAGTCATACGTACCCCAAAATAGTGCCAATCAAACCGTCATCTCATCCCGCAAAAATCATACCCTACCCAAGATAATCACCCAAAAACTGAAAAAAACTATGGCTCTCAGACTATGGAGACACTAAAACATGATTTTTTTTGTTTCAAAAATGAAATCATTGTGTAAAGCTTACATAAATAAAAAAAAGTTGACATATTAGGTATTGCGTCGTCCATAAGAACCTGCTCTATAAAAATATCACATGAACTAACCCTTCAGGTGAACACCGTAAAAAAAAAAAAAGGGTAAAAAAAGGCAGTCATCTCATCCTGAAAAAAATGAGCCCCTACACAAGACATAAAGCCCAAAAAATAAATAAAACTATGGCTTTCAGAATGTGGAGACACTAAAAAATCTTATTCTTTTTAAATGCTTTGTTATGTAAAACTGAAACAAATCAAAAAAAGTAGTCATATTTGGTATTTTTGCGTCCGTGACAATCTGCTGTATAAAAATACCACATGATCTAACCTGTCAGATGAATGTTGTAAATAACAAAAAATAAAAACGGTACTAAAACAGCTATTTCTTGTTACCTTGCCTCATAAAAAGTGTAATATAGAGCAACCAAAAATCATATGTACCCTAAAATAGTACCAACAAAACTGTCACCCTATCCCGTAGTTTACAAAATGGGGTCACTTTTTTGGAGTTTCTACTCTAGGGGTGCTTCAAATGGGACATGGTGTCAAAAAACCAGTCCAGCAAAATCTGCCTTCCAAAAACCGTATGGCATTCCTTTCCTTCTGCGCCATGACATGTGACCGTACAGCAGTTTACGACCACATATGGGGTGTTTCTGTAAACTACAGAATCAGGGCCATAAATATTGAGTTTTGTTTGGCTTTGTAACTGGAAAAAATTGATTTAAATGACATTTTTTAAATGTTATCTCTATTTTCCATTAATTCTTGTGGAACACCTTAAGGGTAACCAAAGTTTGTAAAATCAGTCTTGAATACCTTGAGTGGTGTAGTTTGTAAAATTGGGTCATTTTTGGGTGGTTTATATTATGTAAGCCTCACAAAGTGACTTCAGACCTGAACTGGTCCTGAAAAAGTGGGTTTTAGAAATTTTCTCAAAAATTTCAAGATTTGCTTCTAAACTTCTAAGCCTTGTTACGTCCCAAAAAAAAAAAATGTAATTCCTAAAATTATCCAAACATGAAGTAGACATATGGGGAATGTAAAATAATAACTATTTTTGGAGGTATTACTATCTATTATAAAAATATAGAAATCGAAATTTTGAAATTTGCTAATTTTTCAAAATGATTGGTAAATTTGGTATTTTTTTATAAAAAAAAATATTTTTTTTTACTTCATTTTACCACTGTCATGAAGTACAATATGTGACGACAAAAAATCTATCTCAGAATGGCCTGGATAAGTAAAAGCGTTTTAAAGTTATTCGCACATAAAGTGACACTGGTCAGATTTGCAAAAAATGGCCTGGTCCTTAAGGTGAAATATGGCCATGTCCTTAAGGGGTTTAATCCCAGCTAAGACGATATCCCGTCAGAGGGTATAATAACCACAGGTGGTGTATAATCCAATAAATGTAATCACAGGGAACGACCTGTTTAAAACGTAGCCTTTAATCTAATTTAGACATAAAATAACAAAAACTCCCACAAACATACATAGAAAAGAACAAAAAGAAGATATATTCTTGATGACATGGAAGATGATACTTGTGATCGTTCAGAAAAATACGGGTCAGAGATGGACGGTGTGGACAGAGATGGAGTCTGATCTGTCCCTATTCCTGGCCCTGGGCTAAGTAGCCCTGCCTAAGAACGGAATAGCCGCCCTGATAAGGACGATCCCGTATTCTGGAACCTCCTTGTGAAACCTGAATAGACCCTGTAATCCTGATGGTTCCCTACTGTGGGGTCTGCTCTAGGCACACAAAACAAAAAAACAAGTATAGATAACCAGTATAGAGAGCAACGGACCAACCACACTCATAGATGCTCAGTGGTGTGGGTGGAAGGCCGCCATCAATAATTATGTCATAAAGGATGCACAGGCAGCCAAAGATATGGCTATCTGTGACTGTGCATCATCAAATGGACGAAATCACTGTGTAGACCCCACACACCAGAATCGATGTGCGACGTCAAATCACCATGAGTCACCGTTCACATTTGTACATATCAGTGTATACTTAAGATATATATACACGTACGGCACCAGAAGCACTACATATATCAGTATGCAATCAGGTGCCAGTGTTCCAACGCGTTTCACCCTGATTGATTTTCGGGTTCCTCAGGGGACATATATCAAAGTACAATTCTGTTTATTTGGCATCAAAGAGAGGTAAACCATTGGTAGGGTCCTCAATTATGATGACACCTTTTGACCAGATCATTCACTGGTCGCATTACGTTCAATCACCCAATAGCTTTAAGTGATCAAACACAGGGACCACAACAGGGGGCATATGGAATACGTATAAGAGAAGATTCATCTGCCAGTGTGGATATATGTCCACATAGATATCCAGGCGTAAATGATTACCACAGAAATAGTAGTCAAAGTGACAACCTCCTACAAACAGTCACGAATGTGTGATGCCATGTGTGATGTCATGGCCAACAAGTAACAAGATACTACTTGCGTGTCCACATGCGGTCAAAGATGGCCCAGGCTGTCTGTGGAGATGATCGTATATCCGCTGTCACTCCAGCCATAGCCCGCATATACACTGTTTGAGACATAATTGATAATAAAGATTAAATGCCAGATAGGGCCAGAAACCAACCTTTTGTAAGTGGGAGGAATCAGCCCCCAGCTATCCAAGGAACTCACAGATGGTGGTGCCTCACTGGTCCTGTGTGTGAGGTCTCCAAGCAGGGAAACCTGCTCGGTTTAAATAGCCCGCCCTTGAGAAATAGAGCAGGGGGCCGGACATCGTCCCGCCCCTCCTTTTCCATGCTAAGGTTAGGCATGGAGATATGGCCTGATCACGCCTCAAATGGGCGTGCCCGTGATGCTAGGTAGGTATGGCCAATCCCCCTGCCCACTGATACTAAGCATAGTGTACCGCCCCCGTCCCGTCACGCCTGTAAGGGGTGTGGCCCATTGGTGAGAGCGAGCCTGAGATCGGTAATCCATGCACATCGGCCGGCCTCCGATGACGTCACCGGCCGCGCCCGATCACGTGGTATCACTGGGATAGCGTCCTCGTGCTGGAGCGCCGCCTGATGATGACGCCCATCTCCTCCGATCACATGACAGATAGGTGTAGAATGACACCGTGGGGTACCTGTGATGCAAGGTTCCCAAGTGATCAAAGTCAGGTTGTTTGTATAAAAGCACGATTATGCCTTGATGAGAAGGACCCAGTATAGATACATAAACCCTAGTTAATAAATACCAGGCAATTAGCGCAGTATAGATGCGCGGACCATAAACCAGTTTGGTAT
Organism: Bufo bufo; assembly: GCF_905171765.1. NCBI lineage: Eukaryota > Metazoa > Chordata > Amphibia > Anura > Bufonidae > Bufo > Bufo bufo. The sequence continues at coordinate 411,880,805 of NC_053392.1, forward strand.
AGATTCATAGAGTGGGGATAATACTTAAGACAGGTATTAGTCCGTAGGGACACGGTACATATACTGTACGCACCAGTATGAGGGGATATAGATACTACAGGCTAAATAAAGCTACTAGTAGATACTCTATTATATCTTAGTGAGTAGAGTTGATGGTGTATATATATATATATAAATTGATGTTCTACATGGGATGGATCAAAACGGCACTATAGTGGGGGTGGCCACATATCCTCCCCTTAAAATTAATACAGTGCTCAAGATATATATGTCGACCCCATGTCAAAATAGTATATGGCTGGCTAGAGAAAGCAGGAGTAATCGATGTTTTCGTTCAGTCCTGCAGGTGACATGGTGTTAAGCATATGTATCCATTTTGACTCTTTCTGTCTCAGGATAGTGTCAATATCTCCTCCCCTAATGGAGTGTTTTACTGTTTCCACCATGGAGAAGCTTATCACTTTCGGGTCTCCTCCGTGTTTTAAAACCACATGCCTGGACAGAGGCTTGTCCCGCTTATGGCGAATATCGCCAATATGCTCCAGAATCCGCTTTTTAAAGGCTCTACACGTTTTGCCGATGTACCTAAGGCTGCATATACATTGGGCCATGTAGACCACGCCCACTGTATTGCAATTTGCAAAACCACGGGTCATATACGTGTGGGTCTGTTCGGTGTTTGTGAAGGATTGGCCTACTGTTATAAAGGAACAAGCCTTGCACTTTCCACATCTGTAGGTACCATTTCTCCTATCCACTAGCCACGTACCAGAGGGGGGGACTGGTTCAAAGTGGCTGTGTACCAGTTGATCCCCTATACTGCGGCCTCGCCTGAAGGTAATTGAGGGATGCTCCGGGAGAAGATCAGTCAGGTCAGGGTCAGATTTAATCAGTGACCAATATCGTCCGATGATCTGACGGACTTGGTTAGCTTCAGTGTCATATGTACCAATGATTCTAATCACTTCATCTGATGCTTTCTTCTTCCCTACAGAGTGGATTAATGTTGATCTATCACGGGATCCTGCATAGTTCCAAGCCTCATAGAGACAGTCCTCTGAGTACCCCCTCTGTTTAAACCGATGGAATAGAGTACTGGCTTGCTTGTCAAACTCGGTTGGATCGGAGCGGTTTCTGCGGATCCGCAGAAACTGTCCTTTAGGGATCCCCTTTTTGAGTGGTTTCGGGTGAAAACTCTCCCACCTCAATAGACTGTTTGTTGAGGTGGATTTGCGGAACAGGGTGGTAGTTAGGGTATTATTCATGTTCTTGCTAATCTGTAGATCGAGGAAATTGATTGTTTTGGATTGTAGTTCATGGGTAAAAAATAGACCGATGTGATTAACATTCAAGTCCTTCATGAACCCATCAAAATCTTCCGCGGTACCTGACCAGAATAACAGGATGTCATCGATGAACCTCGACCAAGATATTATATGGCGGGTCCATCTCTGCATCCCTTCTGTAAAGACAATGGTGTCTTCCCACCAGCCCAGGAGCAGGTTGGCGTAGGTGGGCGCACAGGGGCTCCCCATCGCCGTGCCCCTGAGCTGGTGGTAGAACCGACCATTGAATACAAAGTAATTATGCTTCAAAGCAAAGTCCAAGAGTCTGATAACGAGGTGATTGTGCTCCCTGAGATCGGTTGATCTGGTATCCAGAAAATATTTGATTGCTGCCAAGATCTTATTATGTGGAATAGAGGTGTAAAGAGCTTCCACATCGATGGAGGCTAGCCACACACCTGGATCCAGTGAGATGCAATCTATCCGTTTCAACAGATCATTTGTGTCGCGTAAATATGAGGGAAGAGACATCACGAATGGGCTCAGAATCTTATCAATATAGGTGCCTATGTGTTCTGTAAGGCCCCCTATCCCAGATACAATTGGGCGACCTTAAGGGGTTAAGACCGGCGTCTAAAATGCCGGTCTTAATAAATGACCCCCTTCGTTCTGGTGCTGTATTTGGCTTATAGGCTTTGTTCTGCTGCTGTTTTTATGTAGTGAATGTGGTTCTGGTAATGTGTTTGACTAATAAGCTTAGTTCTGGTGCTGTATATATGTAGTGATCTTGGTTTTTCGTACTGTATTTGTGTGTTAAATGTGCATCTGATGCTATACTTTAATCCACAGTCACAGATTCTGTCAAAAAGACCTGACCAAAAAACCCTGCATGCAAGACTTTTTTATTCAATAAGTAAGCAGCTTCCTGAGAAGACCACATTGTAGTCAATGGAGTCTCTTGAGCTCAGGAGTTGGGAAATTTGTTCCCTTTAATGATCAAGCTTTTCCTACGAACTCAGTTATGTGCTATATCTGGGATTGCATATTTATGTGTGATCCCAAGCCAGCTGCCTTTTTTAACGATTTAAAGCCCATTTACCTATACCAGTATTATAAGGTAGGCGGAGTTAAACAGGTTAAGAATGGGCCGCTGCACATGGGCCAGTGCTGTGTGCTTGCCCCCCGGGCTAAAATTTGCCAGCTAGACCCTGTGTATAGGCACCTGATTATATACATCAGTTCTATATGTTAAGTATAAAATATCTGTCACCCAAGTAATAACCTACCAAAGTATTTATCTACTATTGTATCATATTACAAGTTATAATTAGAGAGTTTTAGGATTTTTCTTTACATCTTAGATTTTATAATATTATACACTGCGTGCAGAATTATTAGGCAAATGAGTATTTTGACCACATCATCCTCTTTATGCATGTTGTCTTACTCCAAGCTGTATAGGCTCGAAAGCCTACTACCAATTAAGCATATTAGGTGATGTGCATCTCTGTAATGAGAAGGGGTGTGGTCTAATGACATCAACACCCTATATTAGGTGTACATAATTATTAGGCAACTTCCTTTCCTTTGGCAAAATGGGTCAAAAGAAGGACTTGACAGGCTCAGAAAAGTCAAAAATAGTGAGATATCTTGCAGAGGGATGCAGCACTCTTAAAATTGCAAAGCTTCTGAAGCGTGATCATCGAACAATCAAGCGTTTCATTCAAAATAGTCAACAGGGTCGCAAGAAGCGTGTGGAAAAACCAAGGCGCAAAATAACTGCCCATGAACTGAGAAAAGTCAAGCGTGCAGCTGCCAAGATGCCACTTGCCACCAGTTTGGCCATATTTCAGAGCTGCAACATCACTGGAGTGCCCAAAAGCACAAGGTGTGCAATACTCAGAGACATGGCCAAGGTAAGAAAGGCTGAAAGACGACCACCACTGAACAAGACACACAAGCTGAAACGTCAAGACTGGGCCAAGAAATATCTCAAGACTGATTTTTCTAAGGTTTTATGGACTGATGAAATGAGAGTGAGTCTTGATGGGCCAGATGGATGGGCCCGTGGCTGGATTGGTAAAGGGCAGAGAGCTCCAGTCCGACTCAGACGCCAGCAAGGTGGAGGTGGAGTACTGGTTTGGGCTGGTATCATCAAAGATGAGCTTGTTGGGCCTTTTCGGGTTGAGGATGGAGTCAAGCTCAACTCCCAGTCCTACTGCCAGTTTCTGGAAGACACCTTCTTCAAGCAATGGTACAGGAAGAAGTCTGCATCCTTCAAGAAAAACATGATTTTCATGTAGGACAATGCTCCATGACACGCGTCCAAGTACTCCACAGCGTGGCTGGCAAGAAAGGGTATAAAAGAAGAAAATCTAATGACATGGCCTCCTTGTTCACCTGATCTGAACCCCATTGAGAACCTGTGGTCCATCATCAAATGTGAGATTTACAAGGAGGGAAAACAGTACACCTCTCTGAACAGTGTCTGGGAGGCTGTGGTTGCTGCTGCACGCAATGTTGATGGTGAACAGATCAAAACACTGACAGAATCCATGGATGGCAGGCTTTTGAGTGTCCTTGCAAAGAAAGGTGGCTATATTGGTCACTGATTTGTTTTTGTTTTGTTTTTGAATGTCAGAAATGTATATTTGTGAATGTTGAGATGTTATATTGGTTTCACTGGTAAAAATAAATAATTGAAATGGGTATATATTTGTTTTTTGTTAAGTTGCCTAATAATTATGCACAGTAATAGTCACCTGCACACACAGATATCCCCCTAAAATAGCTAAAACTAAAAACAAACTAAAAACTACTTCCAAAAATATTCAGCTTTGATATTAATGAGTTTTTTTGGGTTCATTGAGAACATGGTTGTTGTTCAATAATAAAATTAATCCTCAAAAATACAACTTGCCTAATAATTCTGCACTCCCTGTAGTATAAATATTTTAGAGGTCAACAACAGGTGTGTTTTGTTTCATAATTATTTAAATAGGTTTGTCTTACTTTAGGAAATGACATTGATCATGTTGGCAAAGTTAATCGAAGACACTTACTAATGAATTGTTATTATTCATATTGCTTCCTTTGGTGGCTTGATACATTTTTCCATCACATTATACACTGTTAGTTTTCATGGTTACAACCACCCTGTAAGGCCTCATGCACACGACAGTATTTTTTCACGGTCCGCAAAATGGGGTTCCGTTGTTCCGTTTCCGTTTTTGTTTCCGTGTGTCTTCCTTGATTGTTGGAGGATCACCAGACATAAAAAGTGAAAAAAAAATCTAAGTCAAGTTTGCCTTGCAAATGATAGGAAAAAAATGGACACGGATCACGGATGAGGATGACAATCTTGTGTGCCTCCGTGTTTTTTCACGGACCCATTTACTTGAATGGGTCCACGAACCGTTGTCTGTGAAAAAAATAGGACAGGTCCTATTTTTTTCACAGACTGGAAACACGGATCACGGACGCGGATGACAAACTGTGCATTTTCCGAGTTTTCAACGGACCCATTGAAAGTCAATGGGTCCGCAGAAAATCACGGAAAATGGAACGACGGACACGGAACACAACAACGGTAGTGTGCATGAGGCCTAATCCAGCTAGAAAAAAGCACTGGGCTCTCTGGTGGCCGGGAACTTGTGAGTGTAGAGAGGACAGAGTTTTTCCCTATAGTGTAAGCATGGCCACCACTGCTGGAATGCTGGGTAGTCGTAACCATGGAACGAGCAGAGTATAACATGATGGAAAAATGAATCCAGCCAGCAAAAGAGGCAATATGAACAATCACAAAACATCAGTAAGTGCCTTGTATCAACGTTCTCTACTTGATAAATGCCATTTGTGAAGTGAGACAACCCCTTTAATATATGAGGGAAATGAAATGCATTAAAATAATGAAAAATGCATTTTGTAGATTTTGCTGAAGTAAGAGAGGATCTATAAAATTATACAACTCACTATGAAATCAATGAACTAATCAATAATTAGTTGTTTTTACAAGGAAATGTACATCAGAGGACTTGTAATACTTGTTTCTGCTTAGCACCACATAATATATAATGCATGTGTTAGAAATCACTATAAAAATATTACTTCATATGTAAGTCATTTTGTTTTAGGCATCATGAGCATGTGTGTGATCCAGTTTAGCCAGAACTGTAGCTAGAGCAGACAACTACTACAGGGAATTGCTCCATATGGTTTGAACTAGCAGACTGATGATTTTACATTTATTATGGGTTTGGTTCTAGTGCTGTATTTATGTAGGTGCAGTGTCCTGAAATACACTGTAAAGTGTTAAAAGTGTTAATATCATTGTATTTCATGTATTTCGAATCTCATAAGGTTGGATAGGGAGTTGGAGGTCCCATGAGGCTAGTCAGGGTTGGCTTTACCCTTCCTCTCTAGGAGGAAGATTCTGGAGTTAATGGCTGATTGCTATGGATTTAACACCTCAGAGCAGCAAGGAGAAGCTTCTGCATGGAGATTCCATTCCCTACAACCCAAGCAAGCAACTTATGTGCCAGCCCTCAGAAGGAGAAAGATCTATAAAAGGTTTACCGGACAGAAAGGATTGCTGACTTTGGCAAAGAAGGTGTTTGTCGCTAAGGCTACTTTCACACTGGCGTTTTGGCTTTACGTTTGTGAGATCTGTTCAGGGCTCTCACAAGCGGTCCAAAATGGATTAGTTTTGCCCTAAAGCATTCTGAATGGAAAAGGATCCGCTCGGAATGCATCAGTTTGCCTCAGTTTGCCTCCGTTCTGTCTCCATTCCGCTTTGGAGGCGGACATCAAAACGCTGCTTGCAGCGTTTTAGTGTTCGTCTGATGAAACTGAGCCAAATGGATCCGTTCTGACACACAATGTAAGTCAATGGGGACGGATCCGTTTTCTATGACACAATCTGGCACAACAGAAAACGGATCCGTCCTCCATTGCCTTTCAATGGTGTTCAAGACGGATCCGTCTTGGCTATGTTAACGATAATACAAATGTATCCGTTCTATACAGATGCAGACGGTTCTATTATCTGAACGGATCTATCTGTGCAGATCCATGACCTAATCTGGCTACAGCCTCATCTGCATGTGGTGGAAACACTGTAAGCTACAAGCTGCCCACCATAACCAAAGAACACTAGGGACCCCAGTTCAGAGACTGTATTCCTTATATATCTGATTATAAAGAAAGTGCATCCCTTTAGGCCAGGAAAAGGAGAGATTGACCTGTCTGATTGTGATAGAGAAGCCAGCCTCCATAAACAACTTTTGGGAACTATTTGAATCAACTATAAAGCCTGCATTTCATGTGAATAGTGCCTGAGTGGGTCACCTTTTGACCAGCTTTAGTAAAGTACTGTGGATTTTTTAAACCAACACCGGTCTCATAGGCTTGGTTCTGCTGCTGTTTTCATGTAGTGAACGTGGTTCTGGTAATGTGTTTGACTAATAGGCTTAGTTCTGGTGCCGTATGTATGTAGTGATCTTGGTTCTCGCACTGTATTTGTGTGTTAAATGTGCATCTGATGCTATACTTTGATCGAATACTATCCATTCACATCTGTGTTTGGGGCCACAGTCACAGATTCTGTCAAAAAGACCTGACCAAAAAACTCTGAATGCAAGACTTTTTTATTCAATAAAGGAAGCAGCTTCCTGAGAAGACCCCATTGTAGTCAATGGAGTCTCTTGAGCTCAGGAGTTGGGAAATTGGTTCCCTCTCATGATCAAGCTGTTCCTACAAGCTCAGTTATGTGCTATATCTGGGATTGCATATTTGTGTGTGATCCCAAGCCAGTCAGCCAGCTGCCGCCTTTTAACGATTTAAAGCCCATATACCTATACCAGTATTATAAGGTAGGCAGAGTTAAACAGGTTAAGAATGGGCCGCTGCACATGGGCCAGTGCTGTGTGCTTGCCCCCAGGGCTAAAATTTGCCAGCTAGACCCTGTGTATAGGCACCTGATTATATATATCAGTTCTATATGTTAAGTATAAAATAACTGTTACCTAAGTAATAACCCACCAAAGTAGTTATCTACTATTGTATCATATTACAATTTACAATTAGAGAGTTTTAGGATTTTTCTTTACATCTTAGATTTTATAATAATCCAGCAGATTTTATGTAATTCAGCAGCTGTGGCCGTGCTTGCACACTCTAGAAAAAAGCACTGGCCTCTCTAGTGGCCGGGAACTTGTGAGTGCAGAAGAGGACAGATTTTTTCCCTATAGTGTAAGCATGGCCACCACTGCTGGATTGCAGGGTGGTCATAACCATGGAAACGAGCAGAATATAATATGATGGAAAATGAATAGAGGCAGCAAAGAAGGCAATATGGGCAATCACAATACATTAGTAAGTGCCTTGTATCAAAGTTCTCTACTTGATAAATGCCATTTGCTGAAGTGAGACAACTCCTTTAATAGATGAGGGAAATGAAATGCATTAAAATAATTAAAATTCATTTTGTAGATTTTACTGACGGAAGAGAGGATCTATAAAATTATACAACTTACTATGAAATCAATGAACTAATCAATAATTAGTTGTTTTTACAAGGAAATGTACATCAGAGGACTTGTAATTAGGGATGAGCGAACCCGAACTGTATAGTTCGGGTTCGTACCGAATTTTGGGGTGTCCGTGACACAGACCCGAACATTTTCGTAAAAGTCCGGGTTCGGGTTCGGTGTTCGGCGCTTTCTTGGCGCTTTTTGAAAGGCTGCAAAGCAGCCAATCAACAAGCGTCATACTACTTGGCCCAAGAGGCCATCACAGCCATGCCTACTATTGGCATGGCTGTGATTGGCCAGTGCACCATGTGACCCAGCCTCTATTTAAGCTGGAGTCACGTAGCGCCGCACGTCACTCTGCTATGATCAGTATAGGGAGAGGTTGCAGCTGCGACGTTAGGGCGAGATTAGGCAGATTAACTCCTCCAAAAGACTTCATTCTGTGATCGATCTGCAGCTGTGGATCATTGAAGTGCTATTATTGACTTGCTCACTTTTTTGAGGCTGCCCAGAGCGTTTTTAGATCACTTTTTTTCTGGGGTGATCGGCGGCCATTTTGTGACTTGTGGTGCGCCAGCACGAGCTATCACCAAGTGTATTTAACCATCGATAGTGTGGTTATTTTGTGCTATATCCTACATCAGCTGCAGGCTGAGCCTGTGTCACCGAAGTGCATTTAACCATCAACAGTCTGGTTATTTTTTGGCCATATACTACATTAGCTGCAGGCTGAGCCTGTGTCAAAGAAGTGCATTTAACCATCAACAGTCTGGTTATTTTTTGGCCGTATACTACATCTGGTGCAGGCTGAGCCTGTGTCACCCAAGTGCATTTAACCATCAACAGTGTGGTTATTTTTTGGCCATATATTACATCAGGGGCAAGTTGAGCCTGTCACCCAGCGCCTAAAAAATAGACCTGACATTTCTATTCAACCAAATCTGCACAGTTTTAGCTGGTCAAGTTATTTGTAGTGACCGTAAAAGCAGACTTTTTGTTCTGGGTTGAAAAAGCATTCCCAAATTTGCCATTCTGAAAATAACTAGTTTGTGGTATTTGAGGCCTATTTGAAATCTATCCCAAAAAGAAAATCTTACATTGAAGGTATTGATAGTGTGATTCAGAAAAACCTAAGACACACGCTAGCGTGCTGATAGAAGTGTCATTCTGTGATTAAACCTATAACTGTCACACAGCGCAAAAAAAAAACAGGTCTCACATCTCTATTCAACCAAATCTGCACAGTTTTAGCTGGTCAAGTTATTTGTAGTGACCGTAAAAGCAGACTTTTTGTTCTGGGTTGAAAAAGCATTCCCAAATTTGCCATTCTAAAAATAACTAGTTTGTGGTATTTGAGGCCTACTTGAAATCTATCCCAAAAAGAAAATCTTACATTGAAGGTATTGATAGTGTGATTCAGAAAAACCTAAGACACACGCTAGCGTGCTGATAGAAGTGTCATTCTGTGATTAAACCTATAACTGTCACACAGCGCAAAAAAAAACAGGTCTCACATCTCTATTCAACCAAATCTGCACAGTTTCAGCTGGTCAAGTTATTTGTAGTGACCGTAAAAGCAGACTTTTTGTTCTGGGTTTAAAAAGCATTCCCAAATTTGCCATTCTGAAAATAACTAGTTTGTGGTATTTGAGACCTACTTGAAATCTATCCCAAAAAGAAAATCTTACATTGAAGGTATTGATAGTGTGATTCAGAAAAATCTAAGACACACGCTAGCGTGCTGATAGAAGTGTCATTCTGTGATTAAACCTATAACTGTCACACAGCGCAAAAAAAAACAGGTCTCACATCTATATTCAACCAAATCTGCACAGTTTCAGCTGGTCAAGTTATTTGTAGTGACTGTAAAAGCAGACTTTTTGTTCTGGGTTGAAAAAGCATTCCCAAATTTGCCATTCTGAAAATAACTAGTTTGTGGTATTTAAGGCCTACTTGAAATCTATCCCAAAAAGAAAATCTTACATTGAAGGTATTGATAGTGTGATTCAGAAAAACCTAAGACACACGCTAGCGTGCTGATAGAAGTGTCATTCTGTGATTAAACCTATAACTGTCACACAGCGCAAAAAAAAAACAGGTCTCACATCTCTATTCAACCAAATCTGCACAGTTTCAGCTGGTCAAGTTATTTGTAGTGACCATAAAAGCAGACTTTTTGTTCTGGGTTGAAAAAGCATTCCCAAATTTGCCATTCTGAAAATAACTAGTTTGTGGTATTTGAGGCCTACTTGAAATCTATCCCAAAAAGAAAATCTTACATTGAAGGTATTGATAGTGTGATTCAGAAAAACCTAAGACACACGCTAGCGTGCTGATAGAAGTGTCATTCTGTGATTAAACCTATAACTGTCACACAGCGCAAAAAAAAACAGGTCTCACATCTCTATTCAACCAAATCTGCACAGTTTTAGCTGGTCAAGTTATTTGTAGTGACCGTAAAAGCAGACTTTTTGTTCTGGGTTGAAAAAGTATTCCCAAATTTGCCATTCTGAAAATAACTAGTTTGTGGTATTTGAGGCCTACTTGAAATCTATCCCAAAAAGAAAATCTTACATTGAAGGTATTGATAGTGTGATTCAGAAAAACCTAAGACACACGCTAGCGTGCTGATAGAAGTGTCATTCTGTGATTAAACCTATACCTGTCACACAGCGCAAAAAAAAAAACAGGTCTCACATCTCTATTCAACCAAATCTGCACAGTTTTAGCTGGTCAAGTTATTTGTAGTGACCGTAAAAGCAGACTTTTTGTTCTGGGTTGAAAAAGCATTCCCAAATTTGCCATTCTGAAAATAACTAGTTTGTGGTATTTGAGGCCTACTTGAAATCTATCCCAAAAAGAAAATCTTACATTGAAGGTATTGATAGTGTGATTCAGAAAAACCTAAGACACACGCTAGCGTGCTGATAGAAGTGTCATTCTGTGATTAAACCTATAACTGTCACACAGCGCAAAAAAAAAACAGGTCTCACATCTCTATTCAACCAAATCTGCACAGTTTTAGCTGGTCAAGTTATTTGTAGTGACCGTAAAAGCAGACTTTTTGTTCTGGGTTGAAAAAGCATTCCCAAATTTGCCATTTTCAAAATTACTAGTTTGTGGTATTTGAGGCCTACTTAAAATCTATCCCAAAAAGAAAATCTTACATTGAAGGTATTAATAGTGTGATTCAGAAAAACCTAAGACACACGCTAGCATGCTGATAGAAGTGTCATTCTGTGATTAAACCTATAACTGTCACACAGCGCAAAAAAAAACAGGTCTCACATCTCTATTCAACCAAATCTGCACAGTTTTAGCTGGTCAAGTTATTTGTAGTGACCGTAAAAGCCGACTTTTTGTTCTGGGTTGAAAAAGAATTCCCAAATTTGCCATTCTGAAAATAACTAGTTTGTGGTATTTGAGGCCTACTTGAAATCTATCCCAAAAAGAAAATCTTACATTGAAGGTATTGATAGTGTGATTCAGAAAAACCTAAGACACACGCTAGCGTGCTGATAGAAGTGTAATTCTGTGATTAAACCTATAACTGTCACACAGCGCAAAAAAAAAACAGGTCTCACATCTCTATTCAACCAAATCTGCACAGTTTTAGCTAGTCAAGTTATTTGTAGTGACCGTAAAAGCAGACTTTTTGTTCTGGGTTGAAAAAGCATTCCCAAATTTGCCATTCTCAAAATTACTAGTTTGTGGTATTTGAGGCCTACTTGAAATCTATCCCAAAAAGAAAATCTTACATTGAAGGTATTGATAGTGTGATTCAGAAAAACCTAAGACACACGCTAGCGTGCTGATAGAAGTGTCATTCTGTGATTAAACCTATAACTGTCACACAGCGCAAAAAAAAAACAGGTCTCACATCTCTATTCAACCAAATCTGCACAGTTTTAGCTGGTCAAGTTATTTGTAGTGACCGTAAAAGCAGACTTTTTGTTCTGGGTTGAAAAAGCATTCCCAAATTTGCCATTCTCAAAATTATTGTGAACGGGAACAATGAGGAAAACATATAATAAGTGACGCGGACGTGGACATGGTCGTGGTGGTGTTAGTGTACCCTCTGGTGCTGGGAGAGGACGTGGCCGTTCTGCCACAGCCACACGTCCTAGTGAACCAACTACCTCAGGTCCCAGTAGCCAGCAGAATTTACAGCGATATTTGGTGGGGCCCAATGCCGTTCTAAGGATGGTAAGGCCTGAGCAAGTGCAGGCATTAGTCAATTGGGTGGCCGACAGTGGATCCAGCACGTTCACATTATCTCCCACCCAGTCTTCTGCAGAAAGCGCACAGATGGCGCATGAAAACCAAGCCCATCGGTCTGTCACATCACCCCCATGCATATCAGGGAAACTGTCTGAGCCTCAAGTTATGCAGCAGTCTCTTATGCTGTTAGAAGACTCTGCTGCCAAGGTTTACCAAGGGCATCCACCTAGCCCTTCCCCAGGGGTGGAAGAGATAGAATGCACTAACGCACAACCACTTATTTTTCCTGATGATAAGGACATGGAAATACCACCTCAGCACGTCTCTGATGATGACGAAACACAGGTGCCAACTGCTGCGTCTTTCTGCAGTGTGCAGACTGAACAGGAGGTCAGGGGTCAAGACTGGGTGGAAGACGATGCAGGGGACGATGTGGTCCTAGACCCCACATGGAAGGAAGGTTGTGCCACTGACTTTCACAGTTCGGAGGAAGAGGCAGTGGTGAGACCGAGCCAACAGCGTAGCAAAAGAGGGAGCAGTGGGCAAAATCAGAACACCCGCCGCCAAGAGACTTCGCCTGCTACTGACCGCCGCCATCTGGGACCGAGCACCCCAAAGGCAGCTTCAAGGAGTTCCCTGGCATGGCACTTCTTCAAACAATGTGCTGACGACAAGACCCGAGTGGTTTGCACGCAGCGCCATCAGAGCCTGAAGCGAGGCATTAATGTTCTGAACCTTAGCACAACCTGCATGACCAGGCACCTGCATGCAAAGCATGAACTGCATTGGAGTAAACACCTTAAAAACAAGGAAGTCACTCAGGCTCCCCCTGCTGCCCCTTCTGCTGCTGCCGCCTCGGCCTCTTCTGCTGCTGCCTCGGCCTCTTCTGCTGCTGCTGCCGCCGCCTCGGCCTCTTCCTCTGCCTCTGGAGGAACGTTGGCACCTGCCGCCCAGCAAACATGGGATGTACCACCAACACCACCACCTGCGTCACCAAGCATCTCAACCATGTCACACGGCAGCGTTCAGCTCTCCATCTCACAAACATTTGAGAGAAAGCGTAAATTCCCACCTAGCCACCCTCGATCCCTGTCCCTGAATGCCAGCATTTCTAAACTACTGGCCTATGAAATGCTGTCATTTAGGCTGGTGGACACACACAGCTTCAAACAGCTCATGTCACTTGCTGTCCCACAGTATGTTGTTCCCAGCCGCCACTACTTCTCCAAGAGAGCCGTGCCTTCCCTGCACAACCAAGTGTCCGATAAAATCAAGTGTGCACTGTGCAACGCCATCTGTGCAAGGTCCACCTAACCACAGATACGTGGACCAGTAAGCACGGCCAGGGACGCTATATCTCCCTAACTGCACACTGGGTAAATGTAGTGGCGGCTGGGCCCCAGGCGGAGAGCTGTTTGGCGCACGTCCTTCCGCCGCCAAGGATCGCAGGGCAACATTCTTTGCCTCCTGTCTCCTCCTCCTCCTACACAGCTTCCTCCTCCTCTTCTTCCACCTGCTCATCCAGATAGCCACACACCTTCACCACCAACTTCAGCACAGCCCGGGGTAAACGTCAGCAGGCCATTCTGAAACTCATATGTTTGGGGGACAGGCCCCACACCGCACAGGAGTTGTGGCGGGGTATAGAACAACAGACCGACGAGTGGTTGCTGCCGGTGAGCCTCAAGCCCGGCCTGGTGGTGTGCGATAATGGGCGAAATCTCGTTGCAGCTCTGGGACTAGCCGGTTTGACGCACATCCCTTGCCTGGCGCATGTGCTGAATTTGGTGGTGCAGAAGTTCATTCGCAACTACCCCGACATGTCAGAGCTGCTGCATAAAGTGCGGGCCGTCTGTTCGCGCTTCCGGCGTTCACACCCTGCCGCTGCTCGCCTGTCTGCGCTTCAGCGTAACTTCGGCCTTCCCGCTCACCGCCTCATATGCGACGTACCCACCAGGTGGAACTCCACCTTGCATATGCTGGACAGACTGTGCGAGCAGCAGCAGGCCATAGTGGAGTTTCAGCTGCAGCACGCACGGGTCAGTCGCACTGCGGATCAGACACACTTCACCACCAATGACTGGGCCTCCATGCGAGACCTGTGTGCCCTGTTGCGCTGTTTCGAGTACTCCACCAACATGGACAGTGGCGATGACGCCGTTATCAGCGTTACAATACCACTTCTATGTCTCCTTGAGAAAACACTTAGGGCGATGATGGAAGAGGAGGTGGCCCAGGAGGAAGAGGAGGAAGAGGGGTCATTTTTAGCACTTTCAGGCCAGTCTCTTCAAAGTGACTCAGAGGGAGGTTTTTTGCAACACCAGAGGCCAGGTACAAATGTGGCCAGACAGGGCCCACTACTGGAGGACGAGGAGGACGAGGATGAGGAGGAGGTGGAGGAGGATGAGGATGAAGCATGTTCACAGCGGGGTGGCACCCAAAGCAGCTCGGGCCCATCACTGGTGCGTGGCTGGGGGGAAACACTGAACGATGACGATACGCCTCCCACAGAGGACTGCTTGTCCTTACCTCTGGGCAGCCTGGCACACATGAGCGACTACATGCTGCAGTGCCTGCGCAACGACAGCAGAGTTGCCCACATTTTAACGTGTGCGGACTACTGGGTTGCCACCTTGTTGGATCCCCGGTACAAAGACAATGTGCCCACCTTACTTCCTACACTGGAGCGTGATAGGAAGATGCGCGAGTACAAACGCACGTTGGTAGACGCGCTACTGAGAGCATTCCCAAATGTCACAGGGGAACAAGTGGAAGCCCAAGGCGAAGGCAGAGGAGGAGCAAGAGGTCGCCAACGCAGCTGTGTCACGGCCAGCTCCTCTGAGGGCAGGGTTAGCATGGCAGAGATGTGGAAAAGTTTTGTCACCACGCCACAGCTAAGTGCACCACCACCTGATACGGAACGTGTTAGCAGGAGGCAACATTTCACTAACATGGTGGAACAGTACCTGTGCACACCCCTCCACGTACTGACTGATGGTTCGGCCCCATTCAACTTCTGGGTCTCCAAATTGTCCACGTGGCCAAAGCTAGCCTTTTATGCCTTGGAGGTGCTGGCCTGCCCGGCGGCCAGCGTTTTGTCTGAACGTGTATTCAGCACGGCAGGGGGCGTCATTACAGACAAACGCAGCCGCCTGTCTACAGCCAATGTGGACAAGCTGACGTTCATAAAAATGAACCAGGCATGGATCCCACAGGACCTGTCCATCCCTTGTGCAGATTAGATATTAACTACCTCCCCTTAACAATATATTATTCTACTCCAGGGCACTTCCTCATTCAATACTATTTTTAATTTCATTTTACAATTATATTGCAGGGCAACCCAAAGTTGAATGAACCTCTCCACTGTATGGGTGCCGGGGCCTAAATGTGTGACAGTGGCCTGTTCCAGTGGTGGGTGACGTGAAGCCTGATTCTCTGCTATGACATGAAGACAGATTCTGTGCTGACATGAAGCCAGATTCTCTGTTACGCGACCTCTCTCCTCTGCCTGGGTGCCTGGGCCTAAATATGTGACAGTGGCCTGTTCCAGTGGTGGGTGACGTGAAGCCTGATTCTCTGCTATGACATGAAGACAGATTCTGTGCTGACATCAGGCCAGATTCTCTGTTACGGGACCTCTCTCCTCTGCCTGGGTACCTGGGCCTAAATGTGTGACAGTGGCCTGTTCCAGTGGTGGGTGACGTGAAGCCTGATTCTCTGCTATGACATGAAGACAGATTCTGTGCTGACATCAAGCCAGATTCTCTGTTACGGGACCTCTCTCCTCTGCCTGGGTGCCTGGGCCTAAATGTGTGACAGTGGCCTGTTCCAGTGGTGGGTGACGTAAAGCCTGATTCTCTGCTATGACATGAAGACAGATTCTGCGCTGACATAAGGCCGGATTCTCTGTTACGGGACCTCTCTCCTCTGCCTGGGTACCTGGGCCTAAATGTGTGACAGTGGCCTGTTCCAGTGGTGGGTGACGTGAAGCCTGATTCTCTGCTATGACATGAATACAGATTCTGCGCTGACATAAGGCCAGATTCTATGCTACGGGACCGCTCTCCTCTGTCTGGGTGCCGGGGCCTAAATGTGTGACAGTGGCCTGTTCCAGTGGTGGGTGACGTGAAGCCTGATTCTCTGCTATGACATGAAGACTGATTCTGCGCTGACATAAGGCCAGATTCTCTGTTACGGGACCTCTCTCCTCTGCCTGGGTGCCTGGGCCTAAATGTGTGACAGTGGCCTGTTCCAGTGGTGGGTGACATGAAGCCTGATTCTCTGCTATGACATGAAGACAGATTCTGTGCTGACATCAAGCCAGATTCTCTGTTACGGGACCTCTCTCCTCTGACTGGGTGCCTGGGCCTAAATGTGTGACAGTGGCCTGTTCCAGTGGTGGGTGACGTGAAGCTTGATTCTCTGCTATGACATGAAGACAGATTCTGCGCTGACATAAGGCCAGATTCTCTGTTACGGGACCGCTCTCCTCTGTCTGGGTGCCGAGGCCTAAATGTGTGACAGTGGCCTGTTCCAGTGGTGGGTGACGTGAAGCCTGATTCTCTGCTATGACATGAAGACTTATTCTGTGCTGACATGAAGCCAGATTCTCTGTTACGCGACCTCTCTCCTCTGCCTGGGTGCCTGGGCCTAAATATGTGACAGTGGCCTGTTCCAGTGGTGGGTGACGTGAAGCCTGATTCTCTGCTATGACATGAAGACAGATTCTGCGCTGACATAAGGCCAGATTCTCTGTTACGGGACCTCTCTCCTCTGCCTGGGTACCTGGGCCTAAATGTGTGACAGTGGCCTGTTCCAGTGGTGGGTGACGTGAAGCCTGATTCTCTGCTATGACATGAATACAGATTCTGCGCTGACATAAGGCCAGATACTCTGTTACGGGACCGCTCTCCTCTGTCTGGGTGCCGGGGCCTAAATATGTGACAGTGGCCTGTTCCAGTGGTGGGTGACGTGAAGCCTGATTCTCTGCTATGACATGAAGACTGATTCTGCGCTGACATAAGGCCAGATTCTCTGTTACAGGACCTCTCTCCTCTGCCTGGGTGCCTGGGCCTAAATGTGTGACAGTGGCCTGTTCCAGTGGTGGGTGACATGAAGCCTGATTCTCTGCTATGACATGAAGACAGATTCTGTGCTGACATCAAGCCAGATTCTCTGTTACGGGACCTCTCTCCTCTGACTGGGTGCCTGGGCCTAAATGTGTGACAGTGGCCTGTTCCAGTGGTGGGTGACGTGAAGCTTGATTCTCTGCTATGACATGAAGACAGATTCTGCGCTGACATAAGGCCAGATTCTCTGTTACGGGACCTCTCTCCTCTGCCTGGGTACCTGGGCCTAAATGTGTGACAGTGGCCTGTTCCAGTGGTGGGTGACGTGAAGCCTGATTCTCTGCTATGACATGAATACAGATTCTGCGCTGACATAAGGCCAGATTCTCTGTTACGGGACCGCTCTCCTCTGTCTGGGTGCCGGGGCCTAAATGTGTGACAGTGGCCTGTTCCAGTGGTGGGTGTCGTGAAGCCTGATTCTCTGCTATGACATGAAGACAGATTCTGCGCTGACATAAGGCCAGATTCTCTGTTATGGGACCGCTCTCCTCTGTCTGGGTGCCGGGGCCTAAATGTGTGACAGTGGCCTGTTCCAGTGGTGGGTGACGTGAAGCCTGATTCTCTGCTATGACATGAAGACTTATTCTGTGCTGACATGAAGCCAGATTCTCTGTTACGCGACCTCTCTCCTCTGCCTGGGTGCCTGGGCCTAAATATGTGACAGTGGCCTGTTCCAGTGGTGGGTGACGTGAAGCCTGATTCTCTGCTATGACATGAAGACTTATTCTGTGCTGACATGAAGCCAGATTCTCTGTTACGCGACCTCTCTCCTCTGCCTGGGTGCCTGGGCCTAAATTTGTGACAGTGGCCTGTTCCAGTGGTGGGTGACGTGAAGCCTGATTCTCTGCTATGACATTAAGACAGATTCTGTGCTGACATCAGGCCAGATTCTCTGTTACGGGACCTCTCTCCTCTGCCTGGGTGCCTGGGCCTAAATGTGTGACAGTGGCCTGTTCCAGTGGTGGGTGACGTGAAGCCTGATTCTCTGCTATGACATGAATACAGATTCTGCGCTGACATAAGGCCAGATTCTCTGTTACGGGACCTCTCTCCTCTGCCTGGGTGCCTGGGCCTAAATATGTGACAGTGGCCTGTTCCAGTGGTGGGTGACGTGAAGCCTTATTCTCTGCTATGACATGAATACAGATTCTGCGCTGATATAAGGCCAGATTCTCTGTTACGGGACCTCTCTCCTCTGTCTGGGTGCCGGGGCCTAAATATGTGACAGTGGCTTGGTCCAGTGGTGGGTGACGTGAAGCCTGATTCTCTGCTATGACATGAAGACAGATTCTGTGCTGACATAAGGCCAGATTCTCTGTTACGGGACCTCTCTCCTCTGCCTGGGTGCCTGGGCCTAAATGTGTGACAGTGGCCTGTTCCAGTGGTGGGTGATGTGAAGCCTGATTCTCTGCTATGACATGAAGACAGATTCTGTGTTGACATAAGGCCAGATTCTCTGTTACGGGACCTCTCTCCTCTGACTGGGTGCCTGGGCCTAAATGTGTGACAGTGGCCTGTTCCAGTGGTGGGTGACGTGAAGCCTGATTCTCTGCTATGACATGAAGACAGATTCTGCGCTGACATAAGGCCAGATTCTCTGTTACGGGACCGCTCTCCTCTGTCTGGGTGCCGGGGCCTAAATGTGTGACAGTGGCCTGTTCCAGTGGTGGGTGACGTGAAGCCTGATTCTCTGCTATGACATGAAGACAGATTCTGCGCTGACATAAGGCCAGATTCTCTGTTACGGGACCGCTCTCCTCTGTCTGGGTGCCGGGGCCTAAATGTGTGACAGTGGCCTGTTCCAGTGGTGGGTGACGTGAAGCCTGATTCTCTGCTATGACATGAAGACTGATTCTGCGCTGACATAAGGCCAGATTCTCTGTTACGGGACCTCTCTCCTCTGCCTGGGTGCCTGGGCCTAAATGTGTGACAGTGGCCTGTTCCAGTGGTGGGTGACATGAAGCCTGTTTCTCTGCTATGACATGAAGACAGATTCTGTGCTGACATCAAGCCAGATTCTCTGTTACGGGACCTCTCTCCTCTGACTGGGTGCCTGGGCCTAAATGTGTGACAGTGGCCTGTTCCAGTGGTGGGTGACGTGAAGCTTGATTCTCTGCTATTACATGAAGACAGATTCTGCGCTGACATAAGGCCAGATTCTCTGTTACGGGACAGCTCTCCTCTGTCTGGGTGCCGGGGCCTAAATGTGTGACAGTGGCCTGTTCCAGTGGTGGATGACGTGAAGCCTGATTCTCTGCTATGACATGAAGCCAGATTCTGTGCTGACATGAAGCCAGATTCTCTGCTATGGCATGAAGAGACTGATTCTGTGCTGACATGAAGCCAGATTCTTTGCTATGGCATGAAGAGACTGATTCTCTGCTGACGTGAAACCAGATTCTCTGCTATGGGACCTCTGTCCAATTGATATTGGGTCATTTTTATTTATTTTTTTTTATTTTATTTTAATTCATTTCCTTATCCACATTTGTTTGCAGGGGATTTACCTACATGTTGCTGCCTTTTGCAGCCCTCTAGCTCTTTCCTGGGCTGTTTTACAGCCTTTTTAGTGCCGAAAAGTTCGGGTCCCCATTGACTTCAATGGGGTTCGGGTTCGGGACGAAGTTCGGATCGGGTTCGGATCCTGAACCCGAACATTTCCGGGAAGTTCGGCCGAACTTCTCGAACCCGAACATCCAGGTCTTCGCTCAACTCTACTTGTAATACTTGTTTCTGCTTAGCACCACATAATATATAATGTAATGCAAGTCACTTTGTTTTAGGCATCATGAGCATGTGTGTGATCCAGTTTAGCCAGAACTGTAGCTAGAGCAGACAACTACTACAGGGAATTGCTCCATATGGTTTGAACTAGCAGTCTGATGATTTTACATTTATTTGGCAACCGTTTAACGATTCAAGCATAGCAAGGGTGGATACGCCTAAATATAAAGCATTTTAAGACTGGCTTAATGAGATGCAGATATCACTTTGAGATAGAAATATTATGCAAGTCATTTAAATGCCACTCCCAGGGAAGTTGGTAAAGTTAATTTCTCATGGTTACTCAGTGCTTCCTACAGCTCACCCGACACTTTCAGCACATTTATACTGTACATCCTATACATTTGGACTTGAATCCTTTTATTGCTAATGACATACGTAACATGCCATGCCTGTTAAGGCTACGTCTACACGACGACATTCGTCGCGCAACATTTTGTTGCACTAATGTCGCGCGACAATTTTTATAATGGCAGTCTATGGTGTCGCACTGCAACATGCAACATGCTGTGACTGCGACGCAACAGTCGCAGAAAATCCATTCAAGATGGATTTTTCTGCGACTGTTGCGTCGCAGTCGCAGCATGTTGCATGTTCAGTGCAACACCATAGACTACCATTATAAAAATTGTTGTGCGACATTGGTGCAACAAAATGTTGCGCTACAAATGTTGCAGTGTAGTTGTGCCCTATCTGTAGACGTAGCCTAACACTTGCCACAGAGTACAAAGGCTGGAGCTTGATGCTATATAAAAGCCCAGAGTGGAATACTAACTGGCGGAGATGGGGTTTCGTCCCGTACTTCCGTTCCGCAAAAAGATAGAACATGTCCTATCTTTTTGCGGAACGGCCGGATCGCGGACCCATTAATGTGAATGGGTCCACGATCCACTGCGGCTGCCCCACGGACTGTGCTCGTGCATTGCGGCCCGCATTTTGCGGGCCGAAGCATGACCACGGGGTGCACACGTTCGTGTGCATGGGGCCTTAGATTCAGGATGGGAGCCTGCAGGGTCACGCTGGACATTCTTCTGTCAGTTCTCCGTCATACAAAACTAATCAATCTTAGCTGTCACCACTCATCATATCAGGCTGACGAGATACCTTACATTAAATGACATCCAAGTACACTCTACAACTGCTAGCATTCACAGGTTAATACATTAATATAGGTAACACTTCTTCTAAGGTCATGGAATTGTTATGCTGTGACTGCGACGCAACAGTCGCAGAAAATCCATTCAAGATGGATTTTTCTGCGACTGTTGCGTCGCAGTCGCAGCATGTTGCATGTTGCAGTGCAACACCATAGACTGCCATTATAAAAATTGTTGTGCGACATTGGTGCAACAAAATGTTGCGCTACAAATGTTGCAGTGTAGTTGTGCCCTATCTGTAGACGTAGCCTAACGCTTGCCACAGAGTACAAAGGCTGGAGCTTGATGCTATATAAAAGCCCAGAGTGGAATACTAACTGGCGGAGATGAGTGAATCGATTCATAAAAATCTATTTGTCTCTGTCAGGATCACAGACTTAGGCCCCCTGCACAAGAATGTGTGCTTCCCGTTGCCGTATTGCGGACCGTATTTGCGGATCCGCAATACACGGGTGCCGCTCCGTGGGCATTTCGCATCCCGGATGCGGACCCATTCACCTGAATGGGTCCGCAAATCCGGAGATGCGGAATTGTGCGGAACGGAAGAACGGAACAATACGGAAGCACTACGGAGTGCTTCCGTGGGGTTTCGTCCCGTACTTCCGTTCCGCAAAAAGATAGAACATGTCCTATCTTTTTGCGGAACGGCCGGATCGCGGACCTATTAAAGTGAATGGGTCCACGATCCGCTGCGGCTGCCCCACGGACTGTGTTCGTGCATTGCAGCCCGCATTTTGCGGGCCGAAGCATGACCACGGGGTGCACACGTTCGTTTGCATGGGGCCTTAGATTCAGGATGGGAGCCTGCAGGGTCACGCTGGACATTCTTCTGTCAGTTCTCCGTCATACAAAACGAATCAATCTTAGCTGCCACCACTCATCATATCAGGCTGACGAGATACCTTACATTAAATAACATCCAAGTACACTCTACAACTGCTAGCATTCACAGGTTAATACATCAATATAGGTAACACTTCTTCTAAGGTTATGGAATTGTTAGAACACAAGAAGGCTTGTATTAAAGTGAAGTTTCAATATAAAAAAAGGCAGACAATGGGGTTGTCATAAAAATCTCAACATAAAATATACAGACATTCACATACAGTGCAAAATAACAGTTTGGAAAATAAAAGGGATAAAAACAGAACTTAATACGTTACGTGATGGTTAAGTCTGGTTGCCTGGGGAAGCAGAGATATCGGTCAGTCCATCAAGCTAGTGATTCCCAAAAAAATCACAGTTTGTTAAAAAGAGTCTGTAGATAACCCCCCACCACCACCTGTGATGTAAGAGGAGGCCAGTGAGTATGATAATGACCTTTCATTACAGTTTTTACAAACACTTGATGTAAACCAAGTCTGATTCAAAATCTTGAAATATTGAAATATCTTTTCAGGTCTTCATCCTAGCAATTTCATATTACCTCCATCCACTCCGTCCTAATGTCCCAGACACTTGTGTACCAAACATGGAGGAGGTAATGGCAGGATGGCTGGAGTTATCTAATTACTCCCTGTTACCGAGCTGGGATTGAGCATATACATGGCATAAGTTCTC
This sequence comes from Bufo bufo, assembly GCF_905171765.1. Lineage (NCBI taxonomy): Eukaryota > Metazoa > Chordata > Amphibia > Anura > Bufonidae > Bufo > Bufo bufo. Next base: position 411,903,475 of record NC_053392.1, read on the forward strand.
AGGAGGAAGCACGTGGACCAAATATGGAATAGGCCATGTATTTCTTTGATGTAAATTGCAAGATAGAGGTTTCATGTGTGACCTCGGCTGCAAAGGGCCCTTCCTTTCCCGACCCCTCTAATGGTTCTGGTCTGTATAAAACTGGTATATGACATCTTCACAATTTATGATAGGGGCCTCTGGTCTCTCTGAAGGGGTTCCATCTTAATGGTTTTATGGCTACAATCTCCTGACCTGGCTTTGGAAGGGAAACATGGACAAGGTTAAAACCCAATCCTGAAATGTAAAGAGAGTGGTTGCCTACTCCTAAAAATAATTTTGATATCTAGATACCGCTATCACCACAGTCAAGCAGGTGTCTGCACCTGCAACAGGGTGTCCATGAAGCTGAGGATGCTTCCCCCACTATTTGATTGACAGGGCCAGACAAACACACATATGCAGAGGCTCTGCTTCTGTTATTGGAGGAACTATTGTGAATGCGTGAACAGTCGCTGCCCCAGAAATGCAA